>NW_012112919.1:3080438-3081825 GCF_000951035.1 Colobus angolensis palliatus | reverse complement strand
GAGATACGTTCCATCAATACCGAATTATTGAGAGTTTTTAGCATGAAGGGCTGTTGAATTTTGTCAAAGGCCTTTTCTGCATCTATTGAGACAATCATGTGGTTTTTGTCTTTGGTTCTGTTTATATGCTGGATTACGTTTATTGATTTGTGTATGTTGATCCAGCCTTGCATCCCAGGGATGAAGCCCACTTGATCATGGTGGATAAGTTTTTTGATATGCTGCTGGATTTGGTTTGCCAATATTTTATTGAGGATTTTTGCAATGATGTTCATCAGGCATATTGGTCTAAAATTTTCTTTTTTTGTTGTGTCTCTGTCAGGCTTTGGTATCAGGATGATGTTGGCCTCATAAAATCGGTTAGGGAGTATTCCCTCTTTTTCTATTGATTGGAATAGTTTCAGAAGGAATGGTACCAGATCCTCCTTGTACCTCCGGTAGAATTCAGCTGTGAATCCATCTGGTCCTGGACTTTTTTTGGTTGGCAGGCTATTAATTATTGCCTCAATTTCAGAGCCTGCTATTGGTCTATTCAGGGATTCAATTTCTTTCTGGTTTAGTCTTACGAGAGTGTAAATATCCAGGAAATTGTCCATTTCTTCTAGGTTTTCTAGTTATTTGCATAGAGGGATTTATAGTATTCTCTGATGGTAGTTTGTATTTCTGTGGGGTCGATGGTGATATTCCCTTTATCATTTTTTATTGCATCTATTTGATTCTTCTCTCTTTTCTCCTTTATTAGTTTTGCTAGCGGTCTGTCAATTTTGTTGATCTTTTCAAAAAACCAGCTACTGGATTCATTGATTTTTTTGGAGGGTTTTTTTGTGTCTCTGTCTCCTTCAGTTGTGCTCTGATCTTAGTTATTTCTTGCCTTCTGCTCGCTTTTGAATGTTTGCTCTTGCTTCTCTTGTTCTTTTAATTGTGATGTTAGAGTGTCAATTTTAGATCTTTCCAGCTTTCTCTTGTAGGCATTTAGTGCTATAAATTTCCCTCTATGCATTGCTTTAAATGTGTCCCAGAGATTCTGGTATGTTGTATCTTTGTTCTCATTGGTTCCAAAGAATATCTTTTTTTCTTCCTTCATTTCGTTATGTACCCAGTAGTCATTCAGGAGCAGGTTGTTCAGTTTCCGTGTAGTTGAGTGTTTTTGATTGATTTTCTTAGTTCTGAGTTCTAGTTTGATTGCACCGTGGTCTGAGAGACAGTTTGTTATAATTTCTGTTCTTTTACATTTGCTGAGGAGTGCTTTATTTCCAACTATGTGGTCGATTTTGGAATAAGTGCTATGTGGTGCTGAGAAGAATGCATATTCTCTTGATTTGGGGTGGAGAGTTCTGTAGATGTCTATTAGGTCCACTTGGTGCAGATTTGAGTTCAATTCCTGGAT
>NW_012112919.1:3074929-3079702 GCF_000951035.1 Colobus angolensis palliatus | reverse complement strand
TGATGAGCTTCCCTTTTTGGGTAACCCGACCTTTCTCTCTGGCTGCCCTTAAGATTTTTTCCTTCATTTCAACTTTGGTGAATCTGACAATTATGTGTCTTGGAGTTGCTCTTCTTGAGGAGTATCTTTGTGGGGTTCTCTGTATTTCCTGAATTTGAATGTTGGCCTGTCTTACTAGGTTGGGGAAGTTCTCCTGGATTATATCCTGCAGAGTGTTTTCCAACTTGGTTTCTAATGAATTTTTCTAATGCAAATAAAAATTTATTTAGTAAGTACTTTGGAGGAAAGTTGGAAGGTAAATATAAAGTGGTTATGTTATTGATAAACTGATTTGGTAACAGACATAAAGCTTTTCTATTTAAGAATATATCTATCAATTATTTCACTGTCTTTTCTCTCCAAGCAAATCTAAACTGTGAAAAAAAAAATTTTGAAAATAGTTACTATTATATGTAGAAATAATTAATATGTTGTGAATTTATTTCTAATATAACTAAATGAAATTGAGGAACATGTCCTCTGAAAATTTAAATTTCCTTTCCACTGAACATAGATATATACAAATTAAATTCACATGTGTGTTTCTGAGTATGTTGCACAATAATACACCATAATACTTTTCTCTATAGAATTAGCAAAGGGATGCATAAGGCTGATTATCAGCCAAGAAAAAAGCTAATGTCAATTTATGACCCAGTCAAAAGATCAAAGGAGATATTCTTAAATTTAACAATCATTCACATACTACCTACTCTTAAAATGGGTTATAAATAAGATGCCAATAATAGTAGCAAAGAATGTAGGAATGGGCTTTATTTTGAGGATGATGTTCTCCAACCTCTGCAGTCAAAATGAGAGCTATAATTATATTTTCCCTTTTTATCACCTGTGTTCCCAATTTTCTTTCTCTCCTTGATGTGTGTCTTCTTTTCCTGATCACATACTCCCCAAGAAATAACTTCTATTGATGGGCTAAACCTGTTTCCTTGATGCTATTCTGACCTTCCCTATCTTGATATTTTGCTGTTCTACTTTTTTAGTCATTGCTTTATGACTACTGTCCTAGCTACATTTTTACTCATTGTTTATGGCTAATATCCTACTGCTTTCTTGAAACTTCTCATTCCAAGTTCACACTTTGCCTCCTCATTTTCTTTGACTCCTTATGGAATACCTAAAAGAATTTGATATGTTTTCTTTTTTAACACCATACTATCTTGTTTCTAGTTCTCTAGCTCCATTATGGGCTAATAACTCAAAATCTATCAAAATCTTAAAAGTAAATATTCCCTGTTCAGAGTTGTATTCTTAATTCTTCTCTAGTCTTACCCTATATTCTGCCTGGAAGAGCATATCTACTCCAAGTTATACTAATTTTTTAGGGCTGGTAGCTCCCATATCTGTATATTTAACCCAGATCTCTACTTGAGACTCTGGAGAGATACATCCATTGGATTGCTCACATGTTCTTTCTTGGGGGCATTATTTCATAATGGAGGGAAGAGAGTGAACAAGATCTCTAAGATTAGCTAAGTACATCATTTTCCACCATGCTACAGGAAATCTTCAAGCAGAGAAATTGCGTAGGTCGTACATAACACAGGGCTGAATAGAATGATGAAAAATGGGAATAATATTATTTCTCTGTGGGTGTTTGAGCAGTATTGCATTTCAGCCAGCATCTTAACACAAGAGGTCATTGGGTTAAAATCAGTAGTTTCCTGTAGGTTTTGGTAAAAGCTAAGCTCCATAAAATAACTTGAGCTTCAGGGTAACTTTTATTCATTGTATCTGCTTTCCAGGGGTTGCCTTCAAACAGTATTATCTCCCACTGGTTTAACATGTCTTGTCTTTCCTCTAAAATATTTTTCTCACCCCATTAGTGTTATAGTCACAGATACTAATGAAATAGTGCCAAATAATTCATTACCTATATAATAGATCCTTACAGCTTAAAAATATATAATGACTAAAGATCTTTATGATCATCAGTACATTTACCAATCAAGTGGTAATTTCATAGGTATTAGTTTTTATCCAGTACTTGGAGCCTCCTTTCCCCATACCCATTTTAGTAATGGCCTCTAAGTAATATTATACAGTAATGACAATTGTTAATTTCAGTTTACAGATTTGCAAAAAGCTTTCTTAACCTTTCAGTCCCTGCAGATGATTCAAGAGTACCTGCTATGAATTCAAGTTCAGGTAAAAATATTAAATTTTGTCAATGTCTATTTAGCTTATATTGCCTCTCCAAACGTCTCATGATCTTTTATATCTATATCTATATCTATCTATATATATATATATATCAGTGTCTTCGTTTTCTACTTTCGACACCATAATCACATATATACCACTTACGGAGTATCAGAGAAATGAAAACACAGGAAATTAACTCTCAAATATGATCTTTGTTCTTAGGTCAGAGATATTTTTCTTTTCATGATTTCATCCACAAATGACAAATTCTGTCTCCATGTTATCTTACATAGCAACATAATTTGACACATTGACTTATTCACCTTTTTTACACGTCTTACTGTTTATTATTACAGGACACTATATTCTCTTAGTTTTTAATAAATTATTGTAATACAATTGTATTTCCATATGATGAAAAACAATATAACTTTATCCCTATCTTAAACCATACACAAAAGTTAAGTCTAGCTGGTTTGTAAATTGCATAATAATTTAGGTATTGGTAGATGATAGAAGAGATTATTTTATAAAATTGGAGTAAAGATGTTTTAATTCAGCATAGAAAACTTTTCATAAAGAAAAAATTATAAATCTTATTTATTTAAAATTAAGAACATATATTTTGAAACCACAGCATTAAGTAAAAACGCAAGCCATACCATGATAAAAGGAAATTATTTTTTGCATATATAATAAAAAGCACTCATTTATAGAATATATAAAAAAATCCCACAAATAAATCCTGAAATGACAATCAACCCCACATTAAAATAGACAAAATAATTAAACAGGAATTTCATGTAAGAGAAAATACAAATGGTCAACATAAAGTTATTTCAGTACAAGCACAGCGGCCTGTGCCTGTAGTCCCAGTTACTATGGAGGTGGACACAAGAAGATCAGTTATTCTTGAAAAACTAGTAACTTTATTAACTGATAAGAAACTTCAAAATGAACCGAAATATGCTAGCACTATACTTTAGATTGACGAATATTTTTTAAAGGTTTTATTTTAGTAAAATATCTATATTTTATATAGATATATATACATTATATATACATGATATACATATCCAATACATATGTAATATATGTTATATATTGTGTATATATACTCTATATAGTGTATATATGTATTATATATATAGTGTGTGTGTGTGTATACATATATATAAATTTGAGTTGGGGGTCTGGCTCTGTTGTCCAGACTAGAGTGCAATGGTATGGCTCACTGCAGGCTCAGCCTCTTGGACTCAAGCAGTCTGTCTTCCTGCCTCAGCTTCCCAAGTAGCTAAGACTACAGATGTGCATGCCTCCATGAACACTGTTCTACTTTTTTAAATATATATATAAGGATCAGGTCTTGCTATTTGCTATGTTTTCCAGGGTGGTCTTGAACTTTTGGCCTCAAGCAGTCCTACCACCTTGGTCTCCCAAAGTGCTGTGATTACAGGCATGAGCCACCACGCCCAACCAGCAAGTATGTTTAAAGTCACTTAAAACCAAATATTAAAGACTCTTTGGTGTGACAATAAGTATCACATGTTGTTAGTGAAGGTTTAAATTGGATAAAATCCTGGAAAACCATGTGATAATTATCCAATAAAATTAAAGATAATTATCCTGTGACCCACCAATTTAATTCCTAAGTGTAAGTGTACTTTTATGTGCACCAGGTTATATGGATCTAAATATTATCAGCAACATTTAACCTAATAGGCAAAAACTGGTAATGACACAAATTTTTATAAAAGTGAAACAGATCAGCTTTATTATACAGTGTACTACTCATCAGTGCAAATGAATGAATCACAACTACCCACAATAATTACTTGGTGGTTCTTAAAAATGCGTGATACAAAATACACTGAATAAATAAACTTATTAATTTGCCCTGTGAGATATTATGAGCTTTTATTATTGGTGTGAAGAAAATTATGGGTAAAAGTTTTTTTTTCATAATAGAGATATTCCTTAATATGACCATATACATTTTCGCAAATTATAAGTTCATTAGAATAGATAACATTACTAGTAATAAACTCTTCTGTATAATGAATAATGCCAGTCAGCTGAACTCAACAAAGGTTTATTGAGCAACTAGGTGATGGATTTGGAAATATAAAGATATATTATCTTTATATTATTATATAAAGAGATATTATCCCCACCTAAAAGAAGCAGAAACACACTTGTTTATACAGATGGATTTTTGTTTATGTAATTTATATAGGAATCATTTTGATTTTGATGGCTTGATGATATATTAAAGGATTATGCTAGACATGTGTCATGTGGGAGGTAATAATTGTGGCAGGGGAATAGAATGATGGAAGAGAAAATAAGGGAAGAAGGGGAAAGATTTTTTTTTTAATTCTGAAAAAAACAAAACAAAACTGATACATGTGCAGAACATGCAGGTTTGTTACATAAGTATATGGTGCTATGGTGGTTTGTGGCACCTGTTAACCCATTCTCTAAGTTCCCTTCCCTCACTCTTCACCCACCACAGGCCTTGGTGTGTGATGTTTCCCTCTCTGTGTCCATATGTTCTTTTTTTTTTTTTTT
>NW_012112919.1:3040808-3069142 GCF_000951035.1 Colobus angolensis palliatus | reverse complement strand
ACTGCTCTCTTCAAAGCTGTCAGACAGAGTTGTTCGCATCTACACAGGCCTCTGCTGCTTCCTCTGTTGTTTTTTAGCTGTGCCCTGTCCCCAGAGGTGCAGTCTACAGAGACAGGCAGGTTTCCTTGAGCTGCTGTGAGCTCCACCCTGTTCGAGCTTCCCAGCGGCTTTGTTTAGCTACTTAAGCCTCAGCAATGCGGGCGCCCCTCCCCCAGCCTCGCTGCTGCCTTGTGGTTAGATCGCTGCAGACTACTGTGTTAGCAATGAGGGAGCCTCCGTGGGCGTGGGACCCTCCCGGCCAGGTGAGGGATATACTCTCCTGGTGTGCCCGTTTGCTTAAAGCGTGTTATTGGGGTGTGAGTTACCCGATTTTCCAGGTGTTGTGTGTCTCAGTTCCCCTGGCTAGGAAAAGGGATTCCCTTCCCCCTTGCACTTCCCAGGTGAGGCAATGCCTCGCCCTGCTTCAGCTCTCGCTGGTCGGGCTGCAGCAGCTGACCAGCACCGATTGTCCAGCACTCCCTAGTGAGATGACCCCAGTACCTCAGTTGAAAATGCAGAAGTCACAGGTCTTCTGTGTCGCTCACGCTGGGAGTTGGAGACTGGAGCTGTTCCTATTCGGCCATCTTGCTCTGCCCCCCCCCATATGTTCTTAATGTTCAACTTCCACTTATGAGAGAGAACGTATGGTGTCTGGTTTTGTGCTCCTGTGTTAGTTTGCAGAGGATGATGGCTCCCAGCTTCATCCATGTCCCAGCAAAGAACATGATCATATTCCTTTTTATGGCTGTATAGTGTTCCATGATGTATATGTAGCATGTTTTCTTTATACAGTCTATCATTGATTTTCTTTATTCCGTTCTACCATTTGGGTTGGTTCCATGTCTTTGCTAGTGTAAATATTGCTGCAGTAAACATATATATGCATGTGTCTTTATAGTAGAACAATTTATATTCCTTTGGATATATACCCAGTAATGGGAATGCTTGGTCGAATGGTATTTCTGGTTCTAGATCCTTGAGGAATGACCGTACACCATACTGTCTTCCACAATGGCTGAACTAATTTACATTCCCACCAACAGTGTAAAAGCTTTCCTATTTCTCCACAGCCTCGCCAGCATCTATTATTTCCTGGCTTTTTAATAATCACCATTTTGACTGGCATGAGATGGTTATCACACTGTGGTTCTGATTCTCATTTCTCTCATGATCAGTGATGTTGAGCTTTTTTTTTTTCTTTTTCATATATTTCACCATGTAAATGTCTTCTTTTGAGAAGTGTCTGTTCATATCCTTATTCACTTTTGGGTATGGGTTATTTGCTTTTGTCTTGTAAATATGTTTAAGTTTCTTGTGAATTCTGTATATTAGACCTTGGTCAGATGGGTGGATTGCAAAAAGGGAAAAAGAGTTTTCATCCTTGGATGAAGATGAAAACAGGAAGATGGTGGACTAGAAAGAGATTAAAATGGAAGTTCAGAGATTTGCTCAGTAGACCCCAGATTGTGGAAAACCAGGTGTCTCCATTTGAAAACTGGTGCTAGTCATAGATAGTGTCACATAAGTAAATCTATCTCCTTGCACTAGAAAGTAAACTTTTAGACTTATTTACTTGAGACAATGTACGGAATAAAATATAAAAATACAATTTCAAAAGGGATTGAGATGTTTTGTGATAAAAATATTTATACTAATCTATTTTCTACCAACTTGCTAACATACTCTTTGAATCCTATTTTCTTCAAGAGTCTTCCCTACCACCTTCTTTTTTTTTTTGACATTTCACAGCATATTGAGCATTCCTTGATTATCAATGGTAATACAAAGATGAGATCTTGTGCTCACACAATCCAGAGTAAATTGACACAGTTGAACCTAAGAATCAACTGATTAACTTATATTTTTATCCTAATTTGCCAAAATGTATTTTATTTAGTAGTAGAAAATGATGAAGATGACTTTACTACAGCATTCTCTCATGATGACTTCTTTCATAATACCAATGGCAATACAGAAAAGTGTAAGTAATACACTTTTCCTCTCGGCTGTATAAAATATACTACCTGAAGTTTTGTAATAACTCAAATAATAATCACCTAATTGAGAATTTTTTAAAAAAGCAATAGAACTGCTGGAATCCAAGTGAAAATATCTTCTAAGACATGTGATAAAAATCACATTCTGATGTTATGTAATAATGGTAAATTTTATATATGGATATCTAGCTGTCTCAGCATCATTTGTTGAAAAAACAATTCTTTCCCATTGAATTGTCTGGCACCTTTGTGAAAAATTGATTGATTGTAAATGTGAGGGTTTATTTTTAGACTGAATTCCATTCAATTGATCTATATTTCCTTACAAAGAAAATATGAGTTTCCTAAAATCTTTATTGAGATATAACTGACATACCATTTAAAGTATATGACTTGTTAAATTTGGATATTTTTGTGATACTACCAGCACAATCAAGGTGATTAACCTTTGATAACCAAGTTAACCTTTGACAATCTAGCTAACCAAGATAGTTAATCAAAATTGTTTCACCATCAAAAGTTTCTTCCATTCCTTTTGTCATCTCTCTTTCCCTCCATTCCCAAACAACTGCTGATCTATTTTCTGTTACTATAGATTAGTTCGCATTTTCTAAAATTTAATATAAATGGACTTGTACAGTATGTGTTCTTTTTTAGGCCTGACTTCTTAGTTTGAGATTCATCATTATCATTGCATATATCAGGTTTTCTGGTTGCTAAGTAGTATTTCATTCTACAGATATACCACAGTTTGTTTATCCACTTATTCATTGGTGAACATTTGGGTTGTTTACAGTCTTGTCTATTACACATAAAGCTGGGGACATTCAAGTACAAGTCTTTTCAAGGACATTTATTTCATTTATTTTGGATAAATACCCAGGAGTTGAATGACTGAATCATTTGCCTAACACCTTTCAATTAAAATTATATTTCCCTCAAAATATAACTAGAAGAATTGCCTCCCTGTAAAAGTCATCTCAATACTCAATATTTCTCATGCTGCATTTTTGTTGTTTATCCTTCAGACACCTATTGGATTCAGTCTTGAATGAGACTTGGTCTTATATGAGCTTGGGGTCCCCATTGGATGGAGAGTTCTTGATAAGTACTTTGGCTATTCCTGTATCATTAACAGAATGCAGCACATAGAAAGTGTTCAACACATGCTGATAAAAGCATATCAGGATCCATGGAGGATAACTAACAAGAGAAAGTTAGAATCATTAGAGTTTTGTAGTTGCAGTGGACCTGCCTTAGTCATTTTTCCCAAATTCAGATGCCAAAGTTGGAAATTTTGTGATTTTTGAAAACATTTATTCTTATGTTCTATGTTTCTTTTTCTCATAGTACTGAAAAGATAGAAGGGCCAATGGTTGTTCATTGGTTCTATTATTCATGAAGCACAGTGTGTTTATCCTTTAAATATATTCCATCTTGAGATTTAGGTATTCTTTTGAGTATAGCATCCTTATAATCTTTAATAATGAAATTGATATATTTATGACTGGTGTAAAATAAAAGTCCTGTGATATGGATCAATTATTGTAACATCAGCTACCAGAATAGAAAAAAACCAGTTTTCTTGTTTCTATGACAACCACATATGGAAATTTCTCATTTCTAAACAGGCTCAAGAGAACAATAGACTTCATAAAGTAGAGCTCAGCATGTTTTAATTATAATTGGTTTTTACCTTCAAAAATATTTGTTGTTGATTCAAATGAAGATGGCCAAATAGGAAAAACTTTGGTCTGCAGTTCCCAGCAAGATCAATGTAGAACGCGGGTAATTTCTGCATTTCCAACTGAGGTACCCAGCTCATCTCATAGGGGCTGGTTAGACAGTGGGTACAGCTCATGCAGGGTGAGCTGAAGCAGGGTGGGGTATTATCTCACCAAGAAGTGCAAGGGGTCAGAGAACTCCCTTCCCTACCCATGGGAGGCATAAGGGATTGTGCCATGAGGGATGGTGCTATCTGGCCCAGACACTATGCGTTTCCCACAGTCTTCACAATCCACAGACCAAGAGATTCCCTTGGGTGCCTATGCCACCAGGACCCTGGGTTTCAAGCACAAAACTGTGCAGTCATTTGGGCAGACACTGGGCTAAGTGCAGGAGTATTTTTTTTCATACCCCAGTGGTGCCTGGAATGGCTGTGAGACAGAACCATTCACTCTCCTGGAAAGGGGACTGAAGCCAGGGAGCCAAGTGGTCTAGCTAGTGGATCCCACCCTCATGGAACCCAGCAAAGTAAGATCCACTGGCTGGAAATTCTTGCTGCCAGCACAGCAGTCTGAAGTCAACCTGAGATGCTTGAGCTTGGTGAGGTAAGGGGAGTCCGCCATTACTGAGGCTTGAGCAAGTAGTTTTCCCTTCACAGTGTAAACAGAGCTGCCTGGAAATTTGAACTGGGTGGAGCCCATGACAGCTTGGCAAAGCCACTATAGCCAGACTGCCTCTCTAAATTCCTCCTCTCTGGGCAGGCCATCTCTGAAAGAAAGGCAGCAGCCCCAGTCAGGGGCTTATAGATAAAACTCCCTTCTCCCTGGGACAGAGTACCTGGAGGAAGGGGCAGCTGTGGACGCAGCTTCAGCAGACTTAAATATTCCTGCCTGCTGTCTCTGAAGAGAGCAGTGAATCTCCCAGCACAGTGCTTGAGCTCTGCTGAGGGATAGACTGCCTACCCAAGTGGGTCCCTGACCCACGTGCCTCCTGACTGGGTCACCCCAGCAAGGGTCGACAGACATCCTTACAGGAGAGCTCCGGCTGGCATCTGGCAGTGCTCCTCTTGGATGAAGCTTCCAGAGGAAGGGACAGGCAGCGATCTTTGCTGTTCTGCAGCCTGCACTGTTAATGCCCAGGCAAACAGGGTCTGGAGTGGACCTCCAGCAAACTCCAGCAGAGCTGCAGCAGAGGGACATGACTGTTAGGAGAAAAACTAACAAATAGAAAGGAATAGCAACAACATTAACAAAAATGACGTCCACACAAAAACCCCATTCGGAGGTCACCAACATCAAAGACCAAAGATAGATAAATCCATGAAGATGAGGAAAAAACAGCTAACAAAGGCTGAAAATTCCAAAAACCAGAACACCTCTTCTCCTCCAAAGGATCACAACTCCTTGCCAGAAAAAGAACAAAGTAGGACGGAGAATGATTTTGATGAATTGACAGAAGTAGGTTTCAGAAAGTGGGTAATAACAAACTCCTCTGAGCTAAAGGAGCATTTTGGAACCCAATGCAAGGAAGCTAAGAACCTTGAAAAAAGGTTAGAGGAATCGCTAACTAGACTAACCAGTTTAGAGAAGAATATAAATGACCTGGTGGAGCTGAAAAACACAACATGGGAACTTTGTGAAGCACACACAAGTAGCAATAGCCGAATTGATCAAGTGGAAGAAAGGATATCAGAGACTGAAGATCAACTCAATTAAATAAAGCATGAAGACAAGATTAGAGAAAAAATAATGAAATGGAACAAACAAAGCTTCCAAGAAATATGGAATGATGTGAAAAGACCAAACCTCTGATTAGTGTACTTGAAAGTTGAGGGGAAAATGGAACCAAGTTGGAAAACACTCTTGAGGCTATTATCCAGGAGAACTTCCCCAACCTAGCAAGACAGGCCAACATTCAAATTCTGAAAATACGGAGAACACTACAAATATACTCCTTGGGAAAGGCAACCCCAAGACACATAATCATCAGATTCACCAAGGTTGAAATGAAGGAAGAAAATGTTAAGGGAAGCTAGAGAGAAAGATTGTACCCACAAAGGGAAGCCCATCAGACTAACAACGGATCTCTGTGGACACCCTACAAGCCAGAAGAGAGTAGGGGCCAATATTCAACATTCTTAAGGAAAAGAATTTTCAACTGAGAATTTCATATCCAGCCAAACTAAGCTTCATATTTGAAGGAAAAATAAAATTCTTTACAGATAAGCAAATGCTGAGAGGTTTTATCACCCCTAGGCCTGCCTTACAAGAGCTCCTGAAGGAAGCACTAAATATGGAAAGGAAAAACCAGTACCAACCACTGCAAAAACATACCAAATTGTAAATGCCATTGACACTATGAAGAAATGGCATCAACTAACGGGCAAAATAACCAGCTAGCATCATAATCACAGGAATAAATTCACACATAACAATATTAACCTTAAATGTAAATGGGCTAAATACCCCAATTAAAATTGGGGAGACTGGCAGACTGGCAAATTGGATAAAGAGCCAAGACCCATCAGTGTGCTGTATCCAGGAGACCCATCTCATGTGCAAAAACACACATAGGCTCAAAATAAAGGGATGGAGGAATATTTACGCAGCAAATGGAAAGCAAAAAAAAAAAAAAAAAAAAAGCAGGGGTTGCAGTCCTAGTCTCTGATAAAATAGACTTTAACAAAGATCAAAATAAGACAAAGGCATTACATAATGGTAAAGGGATCAACGCAACGCAACAAGAAGAGCTAACTATCCTAAATATATATTCACCCAACACAGGAGCACCCAGACTCATAAAGCAAGTTCTTAGAGACTTACTAAGAGACTTAGACTCCCACACAACAATAGTGGGAGACTTTAACACCCCATAGTCAATATTAGACAGATCAACGAGGCAGAAAATTAACAAGGAGATTCAGGACTTGAACTCAACTCTGAACCAAGAGACCCTAATAGACATCTACAGAACTTTCCACTCCAAATCAACAGAATATATATTCTTCTCAGCACCACATCACACTTATTCTAAAATTGACCACATAATTGGAAGTAAAACACTCCTCAGCAAATGCAAAAGAACAAAAATCATAACAAATAGTCTCTCAGACCACATTGCAATCAAATTAGAACTCAGTATTAAAAACCTCACTCAAAACCCCACAACTACATGGAAACTGGATAACCTGCTCCTAAATGACTACTGGGTAAATAATAAAATTAAGACAGAAATAAATAAGTTATTTGAAACCAATGAGAACAAAGACAAAATGTACTAGAATCTCTGGGACACAACTAAAACATTGGCTAGAGGGAAATTTATAGCACTAAATGCCCACAGGAGAAAGCAAGAAAGTTCTAAAATCAACATCCTAACATTACAATTAAAAGAACCAGAGAAACAAGAGCAAACAAATTCAAAAGCTAGCAGAAGACAAAAATAACTAAGATCAGAGTAGAACTGAAGGAGATAGAGACCAAAAACCTTTCAAAAAAGCAATGAATGCAGAAGCTGAGTTTTTTTTTTTTTTTTTGAAGGATTAACAAAATAGATAGACTGCTAACCAGACTAATAAAGAAGCTAAGAGAGAATAATCAAATAACACAATACAAAATGATAGAGGGGATGTCACCACTCATCCCACAGAAATACAAACTACCGTTGGAGAATACTATAAACACCTCTATGCAAATAAATTAGAAAATCTAGAAGAAATGGATAAATTCCTGGACACATACACCCTCCCAAGACTAAATAAGGAAGAAGTTGAATCCCTGAATAGACAAGTTCTGAAATTGAGGCAGTAATTAATAGCCTACCAAGCAAAAAAGGCCCAGAACAAGATGGATTCACAGCCAAATTCTACGAGAGGTACAAAGAGGGCTGGTACCATTCCTTCTGAAACAATTCCAAACAATAAAAAAGAGGGAATCCTTCCTAATTAATTTTATGAGGCCAGAATTATCCTGATACCAAAAGCTGGCAGAGACACAACAATAACAAAAAGAAAAGGTCAAGCCAATATCCCTGATGAACATTGACACAAAAATCCTCAATAAAATACTGGCAAACTGAATCCAGCAGCATATCAAAAAGCATATCCACCATGATCAAGTCAGCTTCATCCCTGGGATGCAAAGCTGGTTCAACATATGCAAATCGATAAGCATAATCTATCACATAAACAGAACCAATGACAAAATCCACATGATTATCTCAATAGATGCAGAAAAGGCCTTTGACAAAATTCAACAGCCCTTCATGCTAAAAAAAACTCACAATAGACTAAGTATTGATGGAATGTGTCTCAAAATAATATGAGCTATTTATGACAAACTCACAGCCAATATCATACTGAAGGGGCAAAATCTGGAAGCATTCTCTTTGAAAACTGGCACAAGACAAGGATGCCCTCTCTTACCATTCCTATTCAACATTGTATTGGAAGTTCTAGCCAGGGCACTCAGGCAAGAGAATGAAATAAAGGATATACAAATAGAAAGAGAGGAAGTCAAGTTGTCTCTGTTTGCAGATGACATGATTGTGTATTTAGAAAACCCCATCATCTCAGCCCCAAATCTCCTTAAGCTGATAAGCAACTTCAGCAAAGTCTCAGGATACAAAATCAATGTGCAAAAATCACAAGCATTCTTATACACCAATAATAGAGAGCCAAATCATGAGTGAACTCCCATTCACAATGCTACAAAGAGAATAAAATACCTAGGAGCACAACTCACAAGACATGTGAAGGACCTCTTCAAGGAGAACTACAAACCACTGCTCAAGGAAATAAGAGAGGACACAAACAAATGGAAAAATGTTCCATGCTCATGGATAGGAAGAATCAATGGTATGAAAATGGCCATATTGCCCAAAGTAATTTATAGATTCAATGCTATCCCCATCAAGCTACCATTGACTTTCTTCACAGAATTGGAAAAAAAACTACTTTAAACTTCATATGGAACTAAAAATAGAGTCCACATAGTCAAGACCATCCTAAGCAAAAAGAACAAAGCTGGAGGCATCATGCTACCTGACTTCAAACTATACTACAAGGCTACAGTAACCAAAACAGCATGGTACTACTGGTACCAAAACAGATATATAGACCAATGGAACAGAACAGAACAGAGGCCTCAGAAATAAGGCCTCACATCTACAACCATCTGAACTTTGATAAACCCAACAAAAATAAGCAATGGGGAAATGATTCCCTATTTAATAAATGGTGTTGGGAAAATTGGATAGCCATATGCAGAAAACTGAAACTGGATCCCTTCCTTATACCTTATACAAAAATTAAGATGGATTAAAGACTTAAATGTAACACCTAAAACCATAAAAGCCCTAGAAGAAAACCTAGGCAATATCATTCAGGACATAGGCGTGGACAAAGACCATGACTAAAACACCAAAACCAATGGCAACAAAAGCCAAAATTGATGAATGGGATTTAATTAAACTAAAAAGCTTCTGCACAGCAAAATAAACTATTATCAGAGCAAATAGGCAACCTACAGAATGGGAGAAAATTTTTGCAATGTATCCCTCTGATAAAGGGCTAATAGCCAGAATCTACAAGGAACTTAAACAAATTTACAAGAAAAAAACAAAACTATCAAAAAGTGAGTGAAGAATATGAACAGACACTTCTCAGAAGAAGACTTTTATGCAGCCAACAAACTTTTTTTAAAAGCTCATTATCACTGGCCATTAGAGAAATTCAAATCAAAACCACAATGAGGGACAGGTGAAGTGGCTCACAACTGTAACCCCAGCATGTTGGGAGGCCGAAGTGGGCAGATCAGCTATGGTCAGTAGTTTGACACTGGCCTGACCAACATGAAACCCCATCTCTACTAAAAATACAAAATTAGCCAAGTGTGGTGGCACATTCCTGTAATTTCAGCTACTGGGGAAGTTGAGGCAGGAGTAACACTTGAATCCGGGAGGCAGAGGTTGCTATGAGCTGAGATGGTGCCATTGCACTCCAGCCTGGGCAGCAAGAGCGAAACTCCATCTCAAAACAAACAAACAACAACAACAACAACAAAAACACAATTAGATACCATCTCACGCCAATTAGAATGGTGATCATTAAAAAGTCAGGCAACAACAGATACTGGAGAGGATGTGGAGAAATGGGGAAACTTTTACACTGTTGGTGGGAGTGTAAATTAGTTCAAGCATTATGGAAGACAGTGTGGTGGTTACTCAAGGATCTAGAACCAGAAATACCATTTGACCCTGCAATCCCATTACTGGGTATATACCAAAAGTATTATAAATCATTCTACTATAAAGACACATGCACACCTATGTTTATTCCGCAGTATTCACAATAGCAAAGACTTGGAACCAACCCAAATGCCTATTGATGATAGACTGGATAAAGAAAATGTGGTACATATATACCATGGAATATATGCAGCATAAAAAAGAATGAGTTCCTTTGCAGGAACATGGATGAAGCTGGAATCCATCATTCTCAGCAAACTAACACAGGAAGAGAAAACCAAACAACACATGTTCTCTCTCATAAGTGGGAGTTGAACAATGGGAACATGTGGACACAGGGAGGGGAACATTACACACTGGGGCCTGTTGGGGGTTGGGGGGCTATGGGAGGAGAAATACTTAATGTAGATGATGGGTTGATGGATGGATGTAACAAACCACCATGGCCTGTGTATACCTATGTAACCAACTTGTATGTTCTGTACATGTATCCCAGATAAAGTATAATAAAGCAAAAATAAATACAGTATAATAAAAAAGTTGTCAAAACATATAATCATTTATATTTATTTTTATGTGGTGGAAAGAGAAATAAATCATCCTATGCTTCTTCAATTTCTATAGGAATTCTAAAAGAATATGCTTTTCTTTTACCTCCTCTGCTGGAAGGCCATTATGTTTTCCAGTAAGATGTGAAAAGCTTCAATGCAGAACAGCCTCCATCAGTTATGCTTTTATAAGTTTTAGGAGCACATGGGTTGCAGCAGTCAGATTAGTCCTGAATACAATCATTTTATTCATATCTCAATGCTGTAGGTGTATATGTGTGTATATATATGTATATATATGTGTATATGTGCATGCATGTGTTTCATGCAGAGATGGGATGGATTTTTTTTTTTTTTTTTTTTGAGATGGAGTTTTGCTCTTGTTGCCCAGACTGGAATGCAATGGCTTAATCCTGGCTCACCACAACCTCTGCCTCCCAGGTTCAAGTGATTCTCCTGCCTCAGCCTTCCAAGCAGCCGGGATTACAGGCATGAGCCACCACACCTGGCTAATTTTTTGTTTAGTGAGACAGGGTTTCTTCATGTTGGTCAGGCTGGTCTCAAACTCCTGACCTCAGGTGATCCACTCGCCTCGGCATCCCAAAGTGTTGGGATTACAAGCATGAGCCACCGTGCCCCACTGGGATGGATTTTTAATCAAAACTTTGTCTGCTCCTCATTATGAATTTATGTGTTTTATTCCCACCAAATCTTTTCTTCCCACACCTGTCATGATGAATTTTTTTAGTGCCATGCAGTAGCAATTAATGTAATGCTAAGACTTGCTTACCATATTCTGCAGCATACCTTGTTCCTATTGTAGGAATATATCTAGAACATTTGGAAGCTGTCAATATTTTTTTTGGTTTAATTATTCAGGATCCATGATTCCTTTCCATTTCTTTGCATTGACTGAGTAATGCATACTTGGCTTGGCTAAGGAACTATCATGATGCGAGTGTATATTATAGATAGACACCCAAGAATCTGCCTAGCAACCCATATGGATAAATCAGAAACATTAATAAGAGAATAGTGCAGCTCCACAGATGTTGGGGATAATTGCTCTTCACATAATAGAGATGGAGGAAAGAATATATATGAATGCCTTCTTTTTCCTGATCATTAAGTTGAACCAAATAAAATATTTAAACATTTTGATTCTATAAAACTGGTAATTTCACATGGCTCGATCTAATATCCTTCAGTTATACTCTAGATGCCCAGAACATGCTACTGCAATGTTTCACAATCATCTTCTATCTCTGCTCCTCCTGTCCTCCAGGGATTGTATTTCCTCTGTCTTTTTCACAAATTGATTATCCTGTCCCCATTCTCCTCTGCTAGAAGGCTATCTCACCAGATCTCTCATGGTAAATAGAATATCATTCTGATTTCATCTCTGTGAAGCTTAGCTCTCACCCTCAGGTGAATCAGACTCACTTCTGAGCTGTAAATATCTATTTCAAAATCTCATTTTTGAAATACTCTAATGAAAACAGCCGGGCTTTTGTAAGCCAGGTTTGGTGACTGTGCCTTTATTAAAGCTGAAAGGCTCTTTACTTCACAGAAGCCTACCTCTATGTGAAGTTCCTTACTCTATGGGGGGAACTGTGGAATAACATCTTAATTCTCACTTGAGTTTTTGATCTCCAGAAGTTTTTCCTGTCTCTCGTTATATAAGTTGGTGGAAGCTTTCCTGCCTTTCAGTTGAGACAATATTAGAAAGAGAAGTGTCAGAATATGTCATAGCTCCAGTCTTAGACTAGGATTCATAATGTCCTACTATAGCATATAATCCCAAAGAGCCTTGTGATGGGAAAATGCCAACAGTCTGGAGCTTTTCATAAGGCTCTTTGACCTACTTCAGAGTGCAACTTACAGTCTGATTATCTCTGGAAAAATCTCTGATCTTTATTCTATATCATACTTAAGGTGTCAACACTAATTACATCATCTAAAATTTTCCAAATTTACAGATTCTCCTCAGTCCCAGGAAACCCAGGAAATCTGTAGTAGTTACCCATAAGGAAAACTGAAAACTGCATATGCAGTAGCTGTGTGTCACATTTGATTTGGTGCCACAAGTCATATGCTTTCAGAATGCATGTTGGACCTTTCAGAGTCCATAATCAAGGCTCTCTGTTATGATACAGATTCTAGGTAGGCTGCCGTGTCAAAAGGACATCAGTAGGTGTGATACAAGCTGTGGCTTAAAGAGTGGCTGTACATTTGAGGCTTGCCCTCTTTCTATGTGCTTGGATGTATGAAATCAAAACGTGAATGGGTCTGAGTTAGCCTCCACTCAAAGAAGCCATTTTGAATAGAAGTAAAGCCTCCCAGCCAACAGCCTGCAAACTGCCATACATATGAATGAGGCCATCTGTTTTAGTCATTTCATGCTGCATAATAAATCATCCCAAAACTAAGTGGTTTAAAACAGCACTCACTTTTTTTCTCTAGAATATATTTGAGTAAGATTTGGCAGGAATAGCTCAACTCTGCTTTACTTGTTTCAGCTGGGACAGCTTCAAGGCTGCAGGCTAAAATAATCTGAAGATTCACATATCTCTGGCAGTTGATGCTGACTCTAGACTGGGTGTGCCAGTTCCTCTTCAGGGGGGCTCTGCGTTATTTCTCTGGGTGAGCCCATATGGATTTCCTCTCAGCATGGTTGGTTGGTTGGTTGGTTGGCTGAAAAACAGAGGTCCTAAGAAACAAAGCCAGGAAGAAACTGTGTAGCCTTTTCTTAACCTAATCTTGAAAATCATGCATTTGGGACATACCTACCCAAATTCAACAGGAGGAAAAATGTACTCTCAATGTAGGAGTATTGATATCACAAGGCAAGAACAGCTTATGGGATGAAATATTTGTGTGACTGTGTTTGGAAAATACAATCCACCTAATATCCTAGCCTGTCCAGCCCTGACTCACCTGCCAGCTGACTTCAGAGCCTTGAGTGAGCCCTGCAGACACCAGTGTTCAAAATGATTCAGCTGATCCCAGGCCAAGTTGCCAACCCAACGTGCTGTAAGCTGATACATGATGGCTGTTTCAAACCTCTGCATTTTGAGAGGGCTTGCTATACATCAAAGAATGATATGGTAATTGATTCCTAGAGGCATGGTGCTTTGATGACAAAATGTAACGTGTATGATATTGGTTTGGGACCAAAGAGTAAGAGATCAAAAAGCAATGGAGAAGCTGTTGGAGATGGCTAGAAAAGCAGCAAAGAAAACTGTTAGTGTAGCTGAAAAAATGGTGAGCAAATTCTAAAGAGGCTGGAAAGGGGATGAAGATTCCTTTAGGCCCTCCATATACAGAACCACAGCTATCACTTTGATAGGCTTAGCATTGGTACAATATTTTTACCATCTCAAATATTACTTTTACTCTGACCATAAAGCTACATTTGTGAGAAATGCCTTCTAGAGTCCTGACATCGCTTTATTTTCCAGCAGTTGATCTTCAAATTTTACCCCCTTCAGTAAGGAAACACTGTAATGACTTATCACCTCTGTTGCATTTTAGCTGTTTTCTATTGCAATTCGAGGAGCTGGCATTCTAGTAGCTTCTAACTTAGGCAGTCTTGGGTTTTCTCTTGCACCCAAATCTCCAAAATTATTTTATGAAGTATATATATTTAAATTCTGAAATACACATGCTATATTTAGTTTAGAGTACTCAGAAGATGAAAAAACATGAAGATTTCTGGGGTAGGGGTCGTCATAATTCTTCCAAAATATACAGTGCTCTTAGAATTTGCCTGTTTTTAAGCATGTGTACATCTTGATGCATGTGACAAAAGTTGAAAATTGCTCACAAAATGGCAAACATAATTGAAACAATGGAGGTAGATCTGGCTCCAGACAGCACTCTGTGGCTTAGATGATTTTATACCTCTATCTCAGCTCTGTTAGAGTAGGCAGGTAGCTAGACATGAGCAGGAGAGGGGATTCCCTAGAAATGAGAGATCTGGAAAATGTCACACCCAGAGATCACCCAAAACATGCATGTTAGATATGAGCAGAGGAGAGGGAAATACATATGTAGAAAGGAACACTCCTTAAGATACTCAGTAATCATTCATGCTGCAGTTAAAATGTCAGAATGTCATTAGGTGCCTGCTGATATGGGGAAGAGAGCAAAGGAGAGAGGAAATTCCCGACAGATAGGCAAGTGAAATTTGTATCCAACTCCTGGGCCGCACATGCACACCAACTAATAGTAAGGGAGGGTTCCAGAAAACTGGGGTTGGAACTAGGAGGATGGGGTGGGGCGGAGGAAGTCCAGGACTTAAGGCAGAAGTGGAAAAACTAGACAAAGCAAAATGCTGAGACTTAACGTAGAGGCAGGAACTTCAAGAAAAATCTGACGCTATAAAAACCCAATGCAGAAGTCTCGGGTCGCTGCTGGCTCACTCCCTTTCAGCAGCCTACTCTGCCTCATATTTCAGAGCGTACTGTCTCTCTAAATAATTCCTCTGCTCAACAAATTATCTCTCCTGGTGGGGGGTGGGGGCGGGGTTTGTAAATTAGTTTTTTGGCAGAAATCCTCTCAAATAAAACAAAGAATTGAGGATTCTTGCACCTCTGGGTAACAGCTCTATTTCTCTTTGTGTGCTGACATCAATTCCTTCCTACTTCATGCCTATTTCTTCTTTGTTTAATATCCTTCTAGTATATCAGTACCAAAAAGTAAAGGTTATATTTCCTGCTAGTGATAACTGAAAATGTAGAGGGATAGGACTCTGGATTTTCTTGAATTACATGCCCATTTTACACCAATCACTGTAGCCAGGAGGGTTAAATGCTCAGAGGTTGTCATGGATTACATATCTACTTACACCTCTAGTGAGAAGGAAGAATCAGGCTCATCAGAGCATTATAGCCTACAAATAAGGGGCAGCTGACTCTCCAAAGGAATGCTGGAGAGATATACAATCATATGTCTGCTCCAATTTCAAACTTTGTCATATCTGGTATCCCAATTATATCTCTTTGCCATATAAATATGTCTGTCTTCTCACGATTTTTGGATGGATAACTGATTGAGAGAACTTGGTTGCCTTTGTATCCCTGAGATATTGCAGCCCACATTGGCCTCCAGTGCCTTGAGCATGGGTACACTACCATGCCTAATTGATCTTAAGGATAGTGAATCTTGGCCCAACCCTCAGCTATCTCTTTCTGTGGGAGATTTTGGTCTACAATCTGAAAAAATAATGGAAACAAAGACGACGTTGACGAGTGGCAAGGTTTAAATAAATAGAAAATACAGTTGAGTTACAACAGTTCACACACTAATTTTCTTACAAGCTTTACTTTTGTTGTCATTGTTTTGTTTTGTTTTCTAACCATTACACCACCAGCGAATTCACAAGCTTCATTTTTGAAGGCCTGCTCCCATAAAGGTGACTTCTTTATTTATCAAAATTGTCCTCTATAATGTCATGCATAAACCTATTCCTCTGCTTAATTCACATGGATCACTGGGAGTGGAACCATGGGCAAAAACTTCCATAGACGAAATAACAAAAGCTATGATAGAAAAATCTATTATATTATGAAATGATGGATTATTATTTCAGAGTTCTTTTTAGATAATGTTTGCTTGAATTAGTGTAAATAAATATTTTTATAGACTTATGTTCTCAAACAAGAACTTATTCTGAATTGCTGAGAATTAACTGGGGTTTAGGATTAAGTTGGGCAGGGGATACATATATACATGTGTGCTTGTGCATTTGTGAGTACGTATGTGTGGAGAGGTTGTGAGTAGATGGAGAGAGTTTTAATTTATTTACTTAACTTTATAAATGGAAGTAATTTCTTTAAGTGAACAAGATAAAGTTGGGCAAAGAAAAAGTATTATATTGTTCAAATATATTGGCTAATTAATGTGCACTGTTATGGCTTATTCAGACACTAAAAGGGTCAGAACAAGCCAACTACAAATATTAACATGGCTTAATTAAAATTAATCATTAATTATTGAAGAAATATCAAGAGATATGCACAAAGACTCCTTTCATATGCTTTCTACTAATGCCAAATAAAAGGAGATTCAAGTGATAAAAGGTAGTTAAAAGGATTATATCTGCTTTGCCCATACTTTATGCTTGATTTCATCTAGTCATGATTTGGACATTATCAGGCCTTTCCTTCAAATCTCTCCATCAATGTACAAACACTTTTTGATGAATATGCCCCTGATGTTTCAATTGCATTACCCTTCCTTGTAACACTAATAAACAACAACTGCTATGTATTTTTTTATTTTTCATTTTTTTGGAGACAGAGTCTCGCTCTTTCGCCCAGGCTGGAGTGCAGTGGCATGATCTTGGCTCACTGCAACCTCCAAAAAACAAGTATATCATAAAACTCTCTCTGTTTTGTCTTATATGAGGTGTCATTATTTGGGGAAAGCAATATGTAAATAAAGGCAGCATTCAAACATTGAGACTTATTTTAATTACTCTATGATGATTTCCACAAAGCTTCCATGGGCTATCAAAATGCAATCTAATCTCCCAGCAAGATATAAACTTGTGAACTTTCAGGTACCTCTTGGTTTTGTCTCCCACTCCTACACATTGAGTTTGTGAAGACTGGAAAGGAACTTTGTTTTACTCAACTTTCAAACTATAGTATTGCTGTGGCAAAAATGTTGAGGTGTGAGTTGCTGAACATGTATTTTTGTGAGTTTACAAATATATAGATACAAAACCACATGTTTGTTCAGGTCTACCACTAGTCAATAAGGAGAATGTACTAAAAATAAGGTTACATTGTCTCTAGTATACACTAAAGTGTTTCTTTTCTATTTCTATTTTGCAGTAAATAAACCCAGTCAGGCCTTGAGAAAAACTGTAAATCTAGGAAAGCTAGGATTTAGTGTTCATAGTCTTTCCATGTATTGTCTTTTGGTGAACCAAATACTTCTTTCTCTCTGGGTCTCTTTCTTTTCCGCTAAGAATCCCATGGCTAACATAAGTCCTTGCCTACACACTTTTCTCCATCAAAATTTGTTTATTTCAATAAACATATATTGAATACTTTATGTTCCAAAGACAGTATTAGGCACATGGTATAAAAATCTTACCTAATAATATCTAGAGTCTACCATGATAGAGATTTCATTACTGAGGCACAATACCACTGGTTAATTTTGGTTTCTGTTTTAAATTCCATATTTTGTTTGTGCACATTCAAAAGCAAAGTATTTCCTTTCACTCACTGTGATTGCTATTTTGTTTTTGTAGAAACAAATAAAATCATATGTGGTTCAGATAATACTTATTTTTCTCTAAGGCAGCACCAGATGACATAAGTTGGAAAACTACTGCATAGAACGAGCTCTGAAAAAATTGAAATGCATAAATAATTTTTCTACCACTTGCTCAATGTCACAAACACTCATGAAGTATGGTATAAGTACTGAAAAGACATTCTGCATAAGAACTTCCCAGCCTTGAATATATTTTTAGTTACCTTATCCACTAGGACTACAAAGATGTTACAAATTTTATAAGATATTTTTAAGTGAATAACTTTGCATGGTTTTAAAATGGTGTCTACAATTAATGTTATAATTCAGTGGACTAAAATGATTAAAACCTGGAACATTTGTTTGCTTATAATGCTTTTTGCCAGGAAGCTCTTGAATGTGTATATTGATTTTAAGTTTGTATTACTGTTTTACTCATCGATATGTGAAAGGTGATTTCTTTGAACCACATATAGATGAGTAGGAATAATATTTGGGATCACAGTTAAAAATTATTTCTAATTAGGCTACAGCCTATTTCGGTTATCTGGGTCAAAATAGAGCAAAACTCATCATCTACTTTATTTGAAACTTAATTGCTCTGATCATTGTAGGCAGACAATTCAAGTAACTTAGGATGACCTATGATGTTTGTTTGTAAAGTGAATTATTTTGCTTAAATTATTTGGCAAATTGGTTTTAACTCCATTATGTCATAATGTGTTCCATCTAAAAATTTCCCCATTGAATATGTATGACCTATAAAACAAACCCATTTAGTCTGTAACTGTAGTGTTTTCCCAATTTAATCTGGCACAATTCACAGGTCAATATTTATGAACCCTAGAATATAGATTATTCTCAGCATATATATGCATATTTGTATTATTTAAGGTATATTTTTATATCTCCCCCATAAAATAAGACTCATAATTTTTTTCACTGTAGTATATCCAATGTCTAGAACACTGCTTGCCATGAGTAAGCATTCATGAGTTTTTATGAAAGAAACACAGGAAGAAGAAAGACAGAAAGGAAGAAAGCAAGCTAGCAAGCAAATAGGATTGATGAATCTCTTCTCAAGGATCTAGGATTGAGGGGAGGCTTGTGTGATTATTAAACTTCTACCCTGAGTTCTCTACTAGTTCTATATTCTTAAGCTCAGAAGATATAAGGTTGTCAGAAAGAAACTACTCTTAGATCTGGGAATTCTCAGCTAAAGGGTCATTAACTTACATAGTAGTATTTTTCCTACTCTTGAGAGATAATCAAGCATGGTTAATTTATGTTGACCTCTCAGTGAGCAGAACTCTGTGAGCGTATCATTTATATCTCCTGCTCCTGAGTTTTCTTCTTTTTTTTAACCAACCAGTGGTCCAAACAAGAGTATTTACAAAGTACTTCTATGCACCAGGAATGTAAATCATAGCAGTAAATATTTCAGAAATATCAGAGTTTGTAGGAAACTTAGAAGTCTACCCGCCAATCAAGAATTTCGATGATTTCTATAAAGTATTTCATACTTGGCACTACTTGAGACAATCTATTCCATTTTCAAAAAATATAATCATTAGAAATTTCTTTCTTGCACTGAGAAACTGTAGGGGGGAAATGATATCCTCATAATTACCTTTGCATTCGACTCAGTGGAAAAATACCAGAAAAATAGCAGCTATAACTAAACCTGGCTTTGCTATTTGCTGTTATCCATCTGAAATTGAGTACATGGCAATTCTCAAGAAGTAATTTATAGTTTTTTCATGTTATAAAACAATGAATTTCCCAAGAGACAAAGTTGTCTCAACTGATGAGGCAATCAAAATAGAGAAGTGAAGATGTCCAAAGCAGATTTTGACTGTTCTTTCCAGGAAGCCCCAGATACTACCATCTACCGGTTGTTGAAAAATTTGTAACTTTTAGTGAGTTTCCAGTAAATTATACTTACTATTGGTGGCTAGATCCCTCATAATTACAAATAATATAGGCTACAGCTGCTCAGTTCTAGAAAGATATGAGCCTCTATATACCTCAAGAGACTTCAGGGAAATTTTCCAGCCATTATTTCTACCATATTACATAATGCTATCATACTAAGTTGCAGTAAAAATAAATGAGTAAATGTTTGTGGTCTTCCATATAACATTTCTACATTCTCATCTATATAGGATAACTACTATGTCTGTATTTTCCTTCAAATCAATCTCCTACAAACTTTTCAAATATGTTCCCAAAATTCTATTTTTTTCTTTTTCTTTTTTTGAGATGGAGTCTTGCTCTGTCACCCAGGCTAGAATGCAGTGGCGTAATTGCAGCTCACTGCAACCTCTGCCGCCCAGGTTCAAGTGATTCTCCTGTCTCAGCATCCTGAGTAGTTGAGATTATAGGCACAGGCCACCACACTCGGTTAATTTTCGTATTTTTAGTAGAGACAGGGTTTCAGCATCTTGGCCAGGCTGGTCTTGAACTCCTGAACTCGTGATCCACCCGTCTCAGCCTCCCAAAGTGCTGGGATTACAGGCATGAGCCACCGTGCCCGGTCCCCAAAATTCTTAATTTTCATGATATAGTAAAATAATAAATTATAATAAGAGGGAAATGAATAATATCAATAACAGTGACTCACAGTGCTATTTATTCTTTTAAAGAATCCATTTTATAAATTAAAAGTTCATGACACAAGTTGGATACAAATTAACTTGTCATTTGTATTCTCAAGTAGTTCACTAAGTATTTTATCCTACTTGCCTCTATCAAAAATTATTTTTCCTTCAAAGATTCTGCTGCCTCTAAAATATTCTCAAGAGAATTCTACTTATATTTTTATTCTACATGCACCTCTGAGCTTTTTCTGGGAGTAGTATTGGTTTTTCAATACTTCGTTGTTTAGTATGTTAATCTTTCACTCTCAGAAAAAAAAATCTACCACACTGAAGTTGTTGCTGTTCAATAAAGGGTACTATCTCTTCTTGAACTCAGTGTTACCAATTTTTCTTATAGTCAAAATGATTATTGAAAAATCATGGATTCTTTGAAAACTTTTGGACCTGGATAGATTCTTCCCTACACCTCAAATTATGTCATTACCTTATGTGATTTCACCGGCCATATGTCTCACGTTTCCAACCATATTGCCTTTCTGATCCATGGATTCTCATAATACTAATACATGAAGTCATGATACTCATCTCCATTTTAAGTTGGCCTCTAATGTTTATTGTACTACTCTATATCTTGGTAAGCAAAATGTTTTATTGTTAAAATTCTAAGTTCTAGGATAATATCTTACATTTTTATCCTGATACCTCAATCTGTTTTTTTTCTATTATATGAAGATTATAGATCCTTGACTAACCCATTTTATTATCTATCTATCTATCTATCTATCTATCTATCTATCTATCTATCTATCTATCTACCTATCACCTAGCCATGCATCCATCCATCAATATATAAACTACTTTCTGTCTAGACTTTCTTCTATAACCAGCTAGATTACATAGTACACCATCTAAACCATAAGTTAGAAAATATCTTGGTGTCATGTTTTCTGTTTCCGTGGTAGAGCCACAAATCTAGACCAAATTCTTTAAATGTATCTAATATAACATTATTAAACTTTATATTGATAATCTAGATAAAGATTATTAAAACAGAGCTTTAAAGAATAGGGCAAAAGCCAGGTGTGGTGGCTTCCAAATGTAATGCCAGCACTTTGGGAGGCCGAGGTGGGTGGATCACCTGAGGTCAGGAGTTCGAGACCAGCCAGCCAACATGGTGAAACCCCGTCTCTATTAAAAATACAAAAATTAGCTGGGTGTGGTGGGGCATCTGTAATCCCAGTTTCTCTACTCAGGAGGCTGACGCAGGCAAATCACTCGAACCCAGGTGGTGGAGGTTGCAGTGAGCCGAGATTGCGCCATTGCACTCCAGCCTGGGGGACAGAAAAAGAGTCCATCTCAAAAAAATATATAGGGCAAAAAGTATACTTAAGCAGGATTTAACATTAATATACTAGGGAAGATATTTTATACTAACAATAAGATTAATTCTTATTGTCTATATTGAAAACTCAGTACAATTGGGAATGTAGGGATTTGATTGTAATTGTTCAATCTTATTTACTTAATTAAAATTCCATTTTGTGGAGGGTCATTTTCCAATTGGATTTGTTATTTTTAGTGCACATTGTTTAAAGTTTATAATATAAATGATATAGTTGATATTTTTTGCAAAATAAGAAAAGTAAATGTTACTTGAATAATTTTGAAGATTATACAGTGTAAAACAATTGGTAAATAAAAGCACAGTTTTATTACTTTCTTTAGTCTTTATTGAGCAAATATCAAATGAGTGGCTACAGCATGCTACATGTCCTTCTATGTTCTATGGATTGAACAATGAGAAATTTTGAAATCAAGTCATAGATTTTATAGTGTTTGGAAGACAGAAACATAAACTAATAGAAAACCTGCACATTTTCATACAGTTTTAAGTTCTATGAAAATAGAAAATAATGTTATGTAGTATATAATTTGATATGATAAAAAGGTGCCCTTTTATTTGTTGATCAAGAAGGTCTCTATTAGAAGTGTTACATTTGAGTTAAAGCTGAATTTCAATAAAAATAATTTGAAAACCTGAGAAAGGTTATCCAGTCAGACAAAATAAATTGCACAGTGACCCTAGGAAGGGAGAGAAATTGGTTTGGTCAAACAATAAATGAAGATCCATTGTTAGGGGTATGGTGAATATGAAGAAAAGTTATATAAAACAAGATCTTGATAACTAGGTGGAGTCTAGATACGTTAGAAGCCACGTTGGGTGGTTAGAATTATTCTAAATTCATTGGCTATATGGATGAATGATAGACAGAAACCAAGATATTCTAATAAGATTTATGTAGGACATTCTTTTACTTCATTTAATACATGTCTAAAATGAGGTTTATAGAAGTGTAGAGTGAAGTAACTGATTTAGGTAATGTGTGATATCAGCTTAGCTATGAACAAAATTTCTAAAATATGGGATATAGATAAAGGAAAATTTGAAATATATGTGGTTTAATAGAGCAAGTCAATAAATGGTTCCAGAATAACCACATCTCATGGCTATCCATATGGGAAATTTTTTTTTAAAAATGTGTTTTTTCCCTTCACACTAAATTAAAAAAAATGATTCAAGATCTAAATGTGAAAAATAATAAAATGTAAAGCCTTTACAATACATACAGGAGACAATTTTTGTAACAATGAGTGGGTAGAACATTTTGTAAAACGTCAAAAACATAACTCATAAAGCATATAATTATGCTAAAATGTAAATGTCTGTATAAAAAAGATACCTTGACAATATAAAAATTTATGTGACTGACTTTCAGAAAAGTACCTGCAAAGCACATAATTAATAAGAAATTAATATACAAAAATAAAAAGACATTCCAACAGGTAAAAAGCAAAAGATGTGAAGGACAACTGACAAAAATGGAAAACCAAAATATTGCTGGACACTGAGACTGATAAATAAAAGGAAAATTAATTTAGCAGTATTTCATATAAGCCACTTTGATGAAAATGTAAAATAAATATAAATTGATTTTTATACCATTCATATATATCACTTTAATTAACACGGTGAGTAAATGAGAAATATGAGCTCTCATAAATTGCTTTTGAGAGTACAAATTGCCACAGCCATTTCTAAAACATAAATTAGCAAAAATCTGGACAAATTGGTGATAAGATGACCCCATGACTTAGTAATCCCACTTTACACTTACTCTGGAGAGAAACTGTTCAAAATTTACACTTGTAGAAATGTACAAAGATATTTGTTTCACTACTATTAATAAATGTGAAGGCAGAAACTAATCTAAATATCTAACAATAAATGAATTAATGTATGAATTGGTTTATTCACAAGATAAAATACTATACTATACTGGAGCTAAAACAAGTAAACTAGTTTTCTGCTTACCATGGATAAATCTGAAATATATTATTTTGTGTCAAAAATATGTTGCAAAAATGCATGTCATTACATCACTTCAATGTACTACATACTGCCATTAAAATAAAATATTTATAAAAATAATGTAAATGGCTTTAGGATAATGACTTTTTTTTTTTTTTTTCTTGAGACGGGTCTCACTCTGTCACCAAACTGAAGTGCAGTGGCATGATCTCGGTTCACTGCAACCTCTGCTTCCTGGGTTCGAGTGATTCTCCTGCCTCAGCCTCTCAATAGCTGCGACTACGGGTGCCCACCACCACAACCAGCTAATTTTTGTATTTTTAGCAGCGATGGGGTTTCACCATGTTGGCCAGGATAGTCTCAATCTCTTGACCTTGTGATCCGCTCACCTCAGCCTCCCAAAATGCTGGGATTACAGGCGTGAGCCACTGTGCCAGGCCAGAATAATGACTTTCTTTGGGGAGTGAACAAAAAGCCTATCTTGATGGAGACTTTAACTTCTGACTATTATTTCAAAAACAAAACCAAACTAGAGCCTGATTCGGTGTGGCATGATGCTATTATTTATTAGTTCTTGATTTATATACATATATGTTTATCATGTTGTGGCCTGTATGTTCTAAATAAGGGATAGTGATAATCAACACATTGAAGGTTTTATTCCAAAATGTATAACAACCACATAATATATCACCAGTAATTTTTGTCATAGTTGGATCTATTCAGATTGATGTAGGCTATATTAATATAGATACAGGTCCAAAGGGAGGACCTACAATTAAATACTAAAGCATACTGGTGGCAGTTGTAAATAATAGAGGAAGGAAGAACTTGATAGGGCTCAGAATCATCTAGCTAAAAATGTTCACTTTGAATTTGGATGTAATAGTAAAGGTTCTGGGAAGATATGCCTTTTGTAAAGGTATCTTCAGGTTAGGTTATTTTATAGTGCTGTAACAAACCACTCCCCGCTCTTAGAAGCATGTCCAGTGTGGTTTGGCAGGAAGGCCCTGCTTATCAGTGCCATGGACATTGACTGACAGAAGGTCAGCCAGTTTACAATCCCATCATCCCAATAAAGGTGTTTAAGAATAGAAAGAGAGTACAGACAACTGTTTTACTGGCTCTTAAACATTTCCACCTGGAAGTGAATAACATTTCATGAGCCAAAGTAAAACACATAGCCAGTTCTCATTTAGAATAGCAAGTATAATCATCTTATCTGCCTAGAATGTCAAGATAATTGAAAATATTAATGAGTACTACCAATATCTAGCACAAGATATTTGTAAAATATTTGTATTTTGGAGGTATAAATGGATGAGATTGTCTACAGAGGTAAAAAATGCATTGACTTAAAAAAAACTCTATATAAATACTAATTTCTAGCAGATAATCTCTGGAAGAATAATGTGCTCTTTCTAATGAAGGTGATTGAAATCTCTTTTTTGATAAAGGTAATAGAAAACTTCTACTAATAAACGTGTGAAAGCCAATTAAAAATGGAAAATATACAAAAGCAAGAAAAATCTTAAGAAGCTGAAATAATAAATGTTCATTGAATAATTTAAGTGACTTTATATATAATTTTTAAAATTGAAATTTTGGTTAGTATGATGTCAATTTTGAAATAATAAAAATCACAACAATAATAATACAGACAAGCTAAAAGTCTTAAATGGGTCAAGCATGAGGATATAAAGTATTTTTAATATCATTAATAATTGCTTATTAGTTATCAAAAACCCATAGATTTCATAAATGTATACCAATATGCCTTATTTCTGTTTTCTTTAACTTTTTTCTTTTTTTTGAGATAGAGTCTTGCTCTGTCACCCAGGCTAGTGCAGTGACAGGATCTCAACTCACTGCAAGCTCCACCTCCTGGGTTCATGTGATCCTCCCACCTCAGCCTCCCCAGTAGCTGGGATTACTGGTGGGCGCCACCACACAAGGCTAATTTTTGTATTTTTAGTAGAGATGTGGTTTCACCATGTTGGCCAGGCTAGTCTCAAACTCCTGTCCTCAAGTGATCCACCCACCTCGGCCTCCCAAAGTTCTAGAATTACAGGCGTGAGCCACTGCTCCCAGCCTTGATATGCCTTATTTCTTAATTCAAGTTAATTTTACTTCCAAGTTTTAAAAACTATAACAATTAAAAATCAACAGCCAGGCATGGTGGCTCACACCTGTAACCTCAGCACTATGGGAGGCCGAGGCAGCAGATCACCTGAGGTCGGGAGTTACAGACCAGCCTGACCACCATTTGTGGAGAAATCCTGTCTCTACTAAAAATACAAAATTAGCAGTGTGTGGTGGCGCACACCTTTAATCCCAGCTATTTGGGAGACTGAGGCAGGCAAATCACTTGAACCCGGGAGGCAGAGGTTGCAGTGAGCCGAGATCGTGCCATTCCACTCCAGCCTGGGCAACAAGAGTGAAACTCCATCTCAAACAAACAAACAAACAAAAAAATATATATACACACACACACACACACACACGCACACACATATATGTGTGTGTGTATATATATACACACATGTACATATACATACATACACACATATTATCTTTTAACAAAACCATGCCTAAATCTTCTATTATTTACTAGATGTTTGAATTTGAGCAATTAGCATAGCATATATAAACCTTAATTATTTAATTTTTTAAATGGAGATAAAACTTTATGGTAATGATTGAAATGTTACACATACAATGCTAGACATATAATGTTAATTTCTTATATCCTCTCATGCAATAACGTGGTGAACATTCAATATTTCCTTGATTCACTATCTTGTTAATCATTTTGTGAATTTCAATTATATCTATTGCAAGCATTTGCCTTTTCAGAGAACATAGCTGTCAATTTTTTGTTGTTGGATTGTTATTGTTAATATTTAAATTTATGGTCATATATACCAGCCCTTCTGCAAGCTGGTTACAAGGTGACCATTATGTTATTTTAAGTAAAATTTACAATGATGGGACCAAGAATGTGTAATTTAATGAGGAATTATCAGAGGAAGTTTATGTTTCACTGAAAGAAAAGAGAAACTAAATGAAGTTTCACTTTTCCATTTAGTTAACGCATGACCTTAAGCAAGTTGCATGCTCTTAGAGATTATTGCCTCATTTTTAAAATATGAAGGGATGAACTATATGATCTTGAAATTTTATCCAGTTCTTTTATTCTGTAATTTATGTGGACTACCAGTCTAATGTCATTCTCTAGGTTGTTATCTTTTATTTGGTTAAATATGTGCATTCCTTCTATATTTTTTAGAATGAGTTTCTTCTTTTAAGTTGTACGGAACCAGATCTTTAGTCTATATTGATTATTCAAAGATATAGAAGACATAAAAATAGCACATTCCATCTGTTTATAATGTTTTCAAATGAAAGATACAAATAAAAGAATTTGCTAACAGAGCACGTCATGTTCACATATCTTTTTCATATTGATACTAATAAAAATTTCACAATGTCACAATTAGAAATGGAATAAATATATTTTTCTGCCTGGGGTCTATATAAGGTCATTAACCATGATTTGCATTAACCATTAATTTCTTTGTAATCATCCATTATTTCAATTATTTGTTTAATAAAATTTCTAAATCCAAGGAAATTTTACAGTTTGGCTCTATACAAATTAATTCAACATATCGCTCAGGTTTTTATTTTCCATGAAATGAGTATGTACAATTAATTTTAAAATGACACTCTTATTATCACAGTTTACAATTTTTCATTGTAATCTGATTTAGAAATGTTGAAAATGAAGTTATAATCCAAATAAATACTGACATTAGTGTCCTCAGCAGATATTGTCTCTGAAATTTATTTGGATGAAATTACATTAATGACATGAGCCCCAGGTCATTTTTCTCATCTTAATGCTAATATCTAGTCAAATCCCTCTAAAAAAGATATTTTATTGACCAACTGAAACAAATGACGCCAAAGCAGTTTTTCAGTTGTACAGTTTTAAGATATTAAATAGGATTGAAAATAATTTAAATAAGCTATATTGTCAGTTGTTGTTAGTGCTTAGTGTTGGAAGGAGGGCTCATAGGACAATAATTTCTGGGACCTGGTTGGTTATGGTCTGAATGTGTCCCCTAAAATTCATATGTTGAAACTTAATTGCCCGTGTTTTGTTGAGATGATTAAGTGTTGAGGGTTTTCCCCTCATAAATGAGATTACTGACCTTATAAAAGAGATGTGATGGATCTGTTAATCCATTGTGCCCTTCCACTATGTGAGGATATAGCAAAAAATCCTGTCTTGGAAGCAGAGAACTGTCCTTACCAGACACTGAATCTTCTGGCACCTTGATCTTGGTCTTCTCAAACTCCAGAAATATGAGAAATAAATGTATATTATTTATTAGTTACCTCGTCTGTGATATTTTGTTATAGCATAAGGAACAAACTAAGACCATGGTAAAAATGAGAACAGAGGTATGGAATAACAATTTGGGTAATTTTGGGGCCTTTAAGAGGAGGTGTGCAGGCCGGGCGCGGTGGC
>NW_012112919.1:3034866-3040248 GCF_000951035.1 Colobus angolensis palliatus | reverse complement strand
AGGCTCAGTGAGTCCCACAGTGATTTCCTAAATCAATTCTGTGATTATTTCTCTGGTTTCTGAATGAATAATTGGAACAGACATACTCAGAAGCTGGCAGAATCCTCATATTGGTTCCCTGACCTCTGGAATAACATCTGTTACAGTGGAAAAGGCCAGTGGCAGAAACTAGAATGGAATTTACCCAGGAAAATAGACACACATACACACACACACACACACACACACACACACACATATTTCTGGGGGCATTGTAGAAATTAATACCACTATCAAGTATTTGAAAGATGCATGATGGTGATTCCCATCACATCTCCATTCAACTCACGTATTCGGTGAGTTCATGTTACCAAACATCACCTGCTTCCTACAAACCTATTGAAATAAAAAATTGAGTTTTCTAAAAATATTATGAAAATATGCTTTCATTCTCCAAGATCCATTTTCTTTAAAGGCCAAATAGATGAATTGAACTATGTCAAATAGAAGTGGTGATAGTGGTCCTCCTTGTCTTGTTCTAGTTCTCAATGGAAGTCCTTTCAACTTTTCCCCATTCAGTATTATGCTAGCTATGGGTTTGTCATAGATGGCTTTTATTAAATTAAGGTATATCCCTTCTATGCCGATTTTGTTGAGGGTTTTAATCATAAAGAGTTGTTGAATTTTGTCAAGTGCTTTTTCTGTATCTATTGAGATGATCGTGCGATTTTTGTTTTTAATTCTGCTTATATGGTGTATTGCATTTATTGATTTGCATGTGTTAAACCATCCCTGCATCCCTGGTATGAAACCCACTTGATCATGGTGGATTATTTTTTTGATATATTGTTGGATTCAGTTAGCTAGTATTTTGTTGAGGATTTTTGTATCTATATTCATCACGGATATTGGTCTGTAGTTTTCTTTTTCGGGTATGTCCTTCCCTGGTTTTGGTATTAGGGTGATACTGGCTTTGTAGAATGATTTAGGGAGGATTACCACTTTCTCTCTCTTGTGGAACAGTGTCAACAGGATTGGTACCAATTCTTCATTGAATGTCTGGTTGAATTCAGCTGTGAATCTGTCTGACTCTGGACTTTTTTTTTTTTTTTGGTGTTGGCAATTTTGTTATTACCATTTCAATCTTGCTGCTTGTTATTGGTCAGGTCAGGGTTTCTAATTCTTCCTGTTTTTAGCTAGTAGGGTTGTATATTTCCAGGAATCTATGCATATCATCTAGTTTTTCTAGTTACGTGCATGAAAGTGTTCATAGAAGCTTTGAATGATCTTTAGTATTTCTGTGGTGCCAGTTGTAATATTTCCCATTTTGTTTCTTTTTTCTTTTTTGAGACAAAATCTCACTCTGTCACCCAGGATGGAGTACAGTGGCATGATCTCAGCTCAATGCAAATTCTGCCTCCCAGGTTCAAGTTATTCTCCTGCCTCAGCTCCCCCTCAGTAGCTGGGATTACAGGTGCACACCACCATGCCCGGCTAACTTTTTGTATTTTTAGTAGAGATGAGGTTTCACCATGTTGGGCAGGCTGGTCTCAAACTCCTCACCTCAGGTGATCTGACCACCATGACCTCTCAAAGTGCTGAGATTACACCTAGCATTTACCACAATGCTCGGCCCTCCCATTTTTTAGCTTATTTGGATACTCTCTCCTTTTCTTGGTTAATCTTGGTGATGGTCTTTCAATTTTATTTATCTTTTCAAAGAACCAGCTTTTTGTTTAATTTGTCTTTTGTATTGTTTGTGTTGTTTGTTTCTTTCAACTTTATTTCTTTCCTCTTAATCTTGTTATTTCTTTTCTTCTGCTGGATTTGGGTTTGGAATGTTCTTGTTTCTCTAGTTTCATGAGATGTGACCTTAGATTGTCTATACGTGCTCTTTCAGACTTTTTGATGTAGGCATTTGATACCATGAACTTTCTTCTTGGCACTGCTTTTGCTGTGTCCCGGGTGTTTTGATAGGTTGTGTCACTATTATTGTTGAGCCCAAAGAGCTTTTAAGTTTTCATCTTGATTTCATTGTTAGCCCAATGATCATTCAGGAGCAGGTTATTTCATTCCCATGTATTTGCATGGTCTTGAGGGTTCCTTTTGGAGTTGATGTCCAACTTTATTCCACTGTGATCTGAGGGAGTACTTGCTATAATTTCAATTTTCTGAAATTTGTTGAGATTTGTTTTGTGGCCTATCATATGGTATATCTTGGAGAATGTTCCATGTACTGATGGCTAGAATGTATATTCTGCAATTGTTGGGTAGAATGTTCTGTAAATATCTGTTAAGTACATTAGTTTTAGGGTATAGTTTAATTCCATTTTTTCTTTGGTGACTTTCTGTCTTAATGTCTATTGCTGTCAGTGGAGTAATAAAATCCCCCACTGTTACTGTGTTGCCTTCTATCTCATTTCTTAAGTCTAAGAGTAATTATTTTATAAATTTGGGAGCTTCGGTGTTAGGTGCATCTATATTAGGATTGTGACATTTCCTGTTGGACAAGGCCTTTTATCATTATATAATGTATGTCCTTGTCTTTTTAAACTTCTGTTACTTTAAAGTTTGTTCTGTCTGATCTAAGAATAGCTACTCCAGCTCACTCTTACCCATTTGCATGCCATGTCCTTTTCCACCCATTTGCCTTAAGTTTATGTGAGTCCTTACGTGTTATGTGAGTCTCCTGAAGACAGCAGAAACTTGGCTGGTGAGTTCTTATCCATTCTGCCATTCTGAAATTTTTAAGTGGAACATTTAAACCATTTACATTCAATGTTAGTATTGAGATGTGAGTTTCTATTCCATTGTGCTATTTGTTGCCTGAATACCTTGTTTTTTTTTTTTTTTGTTTTTTTTTCATTGTGTTATTGTTATGTAGGTCCTGGGAGATTTATGCTTAAGAACATTCTACTTTGGTGTATTTTGAGGATTTGTTTTGAGATTTAGAGCTCCTTTTATCAGTTCTTACAGTTTTGGCTTAGTAGTGGCAAATTCTTTCAGCATTTGTTTGTCTGGAAAAGACCATATCTTTCCTTCCTTTATGGAGCTTAGTTTTGCTGTATAGAAATTTCTTGGCTGGTAATTGCTTTGCTTAGAGAGGCTAAAAATAGGATTCCAATCCCTTCTCACATGTAGAGTTTCTGCTGAGAAAACTGCTGTTAATCTGATAAGTTTTCTTTATAGGTTACCTGATGCTTTTGCCTCACAGCTCTTATGATTCCTTCCATCATCTTGACTTTAGATAACCTGATGACTATGTGCCTAGACCATGATATTTTTGCAATGAATTTCCCAGGTGCTCTTTGAGCTTCTTGAATTTGGATGTCTAGATCTCTGGCTAGGTCAGGGAAATTTAACTCAATTATTCACTCAAATATGTTTTCCAAACTTTTAGATGTCTTATCTTCCTCAGGAACATCAATTATTCGTAGGTTTGGACATTTAACATAGTCCCAAACTTCTTGGAGGCCTTGTTCATTATTTTCATTCTTTTTTTATTTATCTTTGATGGATTGGGTTAATTCAAAAGCCTTGTCTTCGAGCTCTGAAGTTCTTTCTTCTGCTTGTTTGATTCTATTGTTGAGACTTTCCAGTTGATTTTGCATTTTCTAAGTGTGTCCTTGATTTCCAGAAGTTGTGATTTTTTTCATTTATGCTACCTATTTCACTGGAGTTTCTTCTTTCATATTCTGTACATGTTTTTTATTAAACTTCACCTTTCTCTGGTACCTCCTTGATTAGCTTCATCATTGACCTTCTGAATTCTTTTTCTAGCAATTCAGAGATTTTGTCTTGGTTTGGATTCATTCCTGTGAGCTGGTATAATCTTCTGAGGGTGTTAAAGGTCCTTGTTTTATCGTATTACTAAAATTGTTTTTCTTGTACCTTTTCATTTGGGTACACTCTGTCAAAGGGGGGATCTTACACTCAAATCTGCTGTTCAGATTCCTTTATCCCACAAGGTGTTTCTTTGATGTGGCATTCTCCCCTTTCCCGTAGCAATGGGGCTTCCTGAGAGCCAAACTGCAGTGATTGTTTTTGCTCCTCTGGGTCTAGCAACCCAGTGGGGCTACCAGGCTCCAGGCTGGTACTGGAGAGTGTCTCCCAAGAGTTCTGTAATTTGATCCATCTTCATGTCTTTCCTCCATGGATAACAGTACGTGCTCCAGTTGAGGTGGCAGGAGAGTGATGTTGGTTGTGGGGGTTCTTGATTGTATTTTTGTTAAGTGCACTGGGTTTGTGTTAGTTAGCCTTCAGCCAGGAGGTGGCACTTTCGAGAGAGCATCAGCTGTGGTCCTATAGGGAGTGTGCACACTTGCCCTAGGGATGACTGGTTAAGTACTCAGAATTCTCAGGTGGTGGCTAGAACCATAGAGATCCCATGAGATTGTGACTTTTTTCTTCAGCTACCAGGGTGGGTAGAGAAAGATCACCAGGTGCGGGCAGGGATAGGAGTGTCTGAGCTCAGACTCTTTTTGGCCAGGTCTTGCTGTGGCTGCTAGCGGGGGTTAGGGGTGTGGTTCCCAGGCCAATGGAGTTCTGTTCCTGGGGGATCATGGCTGCCTGTAATGAGTCATACAGGTCATCAGGGAAGTGGGGGAAAGCCAGCAGTCACAGGCTTCACCCCGCTCCCACACAGCCAGCAGTCCTAAAGGCTGGTCTCACTCCCACTGTGCCCTCCCAATAGCACTGAGTCTACTTCCAGGGAGCCAGTGCCCAGGGCTGAGACATTGCCCCAGACCACAAGCCTCCCTACTGAGAAAGCAAGCAGACTCACAGCTTTTCAGTGTCTCTGGGTGCCTACAGTGGCAATCAGTTTCTTCAAAGAGTCTGCAGATTCTCTTGCCTTTCCTGGTATGTTCCTGTAGGAACTCCTGGAGCAAAAGTTTATGTTATGAGTTTCTACACATTACTTTTCATGTGAGTAGGAGCTGCAAGCTAGTCCTTGGATTTTTATAATCTTAGTCAAATAGTGACTCCAATTACAGGCATTGTTCCAGATGTAATTTTATTGACTGAGGAAATTAACAAATTCTATGATATGAAGCTATTGTTCTGGCAAATGCCTTTTCTTCTCTTCTTGTCAATAAGCACAACCAGAAGTAGTTTACCTTCTGCTGACAAGGCCAGCAGTATACCTTCACTCTCCTGCCTCAGGAGTATATCAACTCTTTAGCCCTTTGTCATTGTTTAATTTGCATGAATCTGAATTGTCTTTTTTCCCTGTGAGATATCACACTTGTTCTTTACGTGAATGACATTATAGCGAATGGACTTAGTGAGCAAGAAGTAAGAATTACTGTATACTTCTTGGTAAGATATTTACATATCATGGAGTGCTTTCTACTTCAGTGAAATTTCCTTTTTTTTTTTTTTTTCTTTTGAGACGGAGTCTCG
>NW_012112919.1:3032241-3034306 GCF_000951035.1 Colobus angolensis palliatus | reverse complement strand
GTCCAATACTGAGTAGGCTTCTTTGAATTTTGAAGGCAATATATTTCTCATTTGGGTGTCGTATTACAACTTATTTACCAAGTGACCCCAAAACCCTCCAGTTTTGAGGAGGCACAGAATACAAGAAGGTTCTGTAACAGTTCCAGGCTGCCATAAATGGTGCTCTGACACTTTGGCAATATGGTCCAGCAGATCCCATGGTGCATAAAGTGTCCATAGCAGATAGGGATATACTTTCTAGAGCCTTTGGCAAGCTCCTATATCACAAGTGAATCATAGCACAAGCCCTTAGTTTGAAATGAAACCTTTCCATCCTTTCTGGAAAACTACTCTTCTTTTGAGAAACAGTTTTAGGTTGTTACTCAGTCTTGAAAGAGCCTGGACTTCAAAGTCCATTCATGAAGGACATTGGTGAAGGAAAATTCTCCAAAGAGGAGAACTTCGGGCAGTGCACATAGTTGTTCCCTTTTTTAAAAGGAAAAATGGCCAGATGTGCATTTATCTACCAATTGGCCAATGGTTTGGCTAGATAACCAGGGACTTGGAAAAAAACATATTTAGAAAATTAGTGACAAGGAAGTCCATGGAAGAAGTATGAGGATAGACTTCTCTGAATGGGCAAAAAGTAAGTATATTTATGTCCCATTTGAATGCCCACCTAAAGGTGAATCTGCAGAAGAGGGTTTAATAAATTAAGTGTATAGGATGATCAGTTTTGTGAATACCAGTTAGCCTCTTTCCCAGCCACTGCTGTCATTACCCAATGGGCTTATGAACAAAGTGGCCATGGTGGCAGGGATAGAGATTATTCACAGGTTAAACAAAATGGACTTTTACTTACCAAGGTTGACTTGACTTAAGCCACTGATGAGTGCTCAATCTTCCATTAGTAGAGGCCAATACTGAGTCCCCAATATAGTACCATTTCCTAGGGTAATCACTCAGCTATCTGGTGGCAGGTTGATTACATTGGACTACTTCCATAATGGCAAGAGCAGCATTTTGTTCTTGTTGGAATAGATACTTTGGAAATGGCCTCGTCTTTACCCCATATGATGCTTTTGCCAAAACTACTATCCATAAATTTACAGAATATCTTTTCTATTTTCTTGGTATTCTACAGGGCATTGCTTATGATCAAGAAACTCACTTCACAGCAAATGAAGTACAGCAATGGGCCCAGTATCATGGAATTTACTGGTTTTACTGTATTCTTCATCACCCTCAAACAGTTGGCCTAATAAAATGATGAAATGGCCCTTTGAAGACTCAGTTACAGCACCAGCTAGGTAACAAGACTTCACAGGACCGGGGCAACATCTCCAGGAGACTGTATATGAGCCAAATAAGTTGTGCCTAAAATGTAGTGTCATTTTTCTCATAACTGGGATCACTGGTTCAGGAATCAAGAGATAGAAATGGGATTGGCACTACTCATTGTGACTCTAGTGACTGACTACCATTTATTTTCTTCCTGTTCTCACAACCATATGCTCTTGTAGCCCAGGCATTATAGTTCCAAAGAGAGGAATTCTTCTATCAGGGAATACAAAAATAATTTTATCAAACTGGAAGTTAAGCCTGTCACTGGCCACTTTGGACTTCTCATGCTTTTGAACCAATAAGCAAAAAATGGAGTTACGGTGTTGGCAAAGATAATTGATTTTGACTAACAAGAGGATATCACACTACTACTCCTCAACAAAAGTAAGGAGGAGTATATTTTGAATAAGGAGATCCCTTAAGGTGTCTCTTAGGATTGCCCTGTGATTAAAGTCAAAGAAAAATTACAACAACCGAATCCACACAAAACTACTTATATCCTAGACCCTTCAGGAATGAAGTTTTAGTTCCCCTCAACAGGTAAATAATCATGACCAGCTGAGGTGCTTGATTAAGTCAAAGGAATATGGAATGAGTAGTGGAAGAAGGTAGTCATGAATTTCAGCTACTGTCACATGATCAGTTATGAAAATGAAGACTGTAATTGTCATGAGCATTTCCTCCTTATTTTGTTATGAATGTGTGTGTGTGTTTGTGTGTATAAAATCTTTGTTTCCTTCCC
>NW_012112919.1:3026312-3031350 GCF_000951035.1 Colobus angolensis palliatus | reverse complement strand
TCTTCTCACCTCAGATTCTTGAGTAGCTAGGATGACAGAAACACCAATGCTCTTGACTATTTTTTAATTTTCGTACTTTTTGTAGAGATTGGATCTCGCTGTGTTCTCTGGGCTGGTCTTGAACTCCAGGCCTTAAGAAGTCCTCCTGTCTCAGCCTCTCAAAGTGCCAGGCATGGTGAGCCACCATGTCTGACCTCCAGATATATGAATGCAAAGTGTTTTCTTAAGACAAGGGGGCACTTCTTGCTTTGATTTAACTTTGACTGGTATACTAACTAGGAACAAGGAATTAGTGAGCTTATTTTGTTTTTCTCTTCCCAACCTCTTCTTTTTCCTGGGGAGCTTCTGTTTTCAATGTTATGTGGTTCTTTCTGGTGGCACTGCCCCTCATGTGCCCTTATCTGCTTCTTTGCAATATGTGTTGGTGTGAAACGTAAAGGGCTCCATTGCAGTTTTCCCAATATATTTTATAAACATTCACTAGGTTACAAATGAAAGAGAAAAGGTTTGCGTTTTCAGTGGCCATTTCCCTTCCCTATGGGGCAATGTGCTATCATCAAAAGGATGTAAATAAACAGGAACAAATGGCAGGGTCCAGCAGAGTTGAGTCAAGACACCAAAGGGTTAGCAAGAACTTTTGTCGCCTTGTTTAGGACACTGAGTGCATAATGCATACTGACATCATTTAAGCTGGTTTTTGATAGCTCACTTATTCTACCCCACATAACATGTTATGTGTAACCAGGAATTGTTCTCAGTGATATAGTAGGGAAAAACATGGGTAAAAAAAATCCTTAGCCATATAAGGCTCACATTCTAATAGGGAGAGTAAACTCAAGCATAAGCATGAGTTTCTGACAATCAAAATGAAAAACTCTTTGTGAATAGTAAGGACTTCCTGCTTTATTTCAACTAAGGGATATAATGGACAAAGGTCAAGGGGGCAGAGGATCAGTTAGGGATCCCCTAAGTAGCTTAGACAGAGTGTTTGTTGTCACACTGTGAAATGATATTCATATCATTGGCAAATGGATTTTATTTTCACAATTAGATATATTCCAGAAAACAACCAAAAAAAGTTTATTTTCAGTATAAATTATTGTCTCTAGAGACAAAAACCTCTCCTTTCAGATTGGCTTGTCTTCATTTTGGATGGATTATATATCATATATCCTACATGTAATTATCTATGCCTCTCAGCCCTTGACTGCAGCTATTTATTTATCCGTGTGTGAACAAAAAATGACCATGTAGAAAATCATTGCATGAAAAATCTTAGAAAAAGCATTTTGTAAAGTGGAAACTCATTTTATAACACAGTTTACCACTTCTTCTTTTATCCACATTATAAAATAGGATTTGTGTATGTGGCATCTTCATTAAAAAATAAAATCAGGAGGGTTCACTTATAAATTGTCCAGTAATAATGATCTGAGAAATAATATAATAATAAATGGTAAATACATGTTCTGATAGATTATTGCCCTAAATTACAGAATACAGGGAGGTTTTTTAGAAAATCAAAACCTCTTATTACAGAGAGAATGTTTTACATAGAGGTCAACCTCTGAACTGTTAGTAACAAAATTAAGATAATTAATATTTAGTCATGAATTACTTTGGCATTAAAAGATTTTTTTTCTGAATGGATGAAAACTTCTTTATTCTAAGTAAAAATAAAAGACTGACGGACCTTTCATCTCTGGTAAGTTCCCAAGTGGTATTAGAAAAATATAGATAAAGGAGTCTCTATTTTGATAGTCACGTGTGACTATGAATGCATACTTTATTTTTTCTTAATTTTTAGTAGGAGAAAATGCTTTTATTCTTCTTTTTCTAGAAACTACAACTGGGAACAAAGACTGCAAAGTAAATGCCCCGACTTTTCCCACTAAATTGTTGGATTAGAAAATATCTTTGATGTAGAGAAGATTTATGTCTCTTTATTAAGCTTATACAGAGGAAGTGTCCCCTCTAGGTGAGACTATGGTAAAAAGGTCAAGGACTTCAACACTCACTGTCAGGTTCTACCTAGCCCACAGGGCTCACAGGCTCTTTTCCCGCAACTCAGCACTGCTCAGGTTCGGGACCTGGGGTTAGAATTGTTTAAGAACTCAGTTGAATGCATTGGCATTTGGTAACAGTGTGAGTGATTATCCACTGTTCCATGACGTGGTCTGTCAGTCTTATGGCGTGATCCCTTACAATTGAAGCTAGATTTGTCTTCCAATGACTGTCCCATCCCCACTGGACAGTCTATTTTTAGACTTTGCAAACCCACAACTTGCTCTGTCTTCCTGTAAGCAACTTCATGCCTACTTCTCTTTCCCATATGATATGGTTTAGCTGTGTCCCCACCCAAATCTCATTTCGAATTGTAATTCTTATAATCCCCATGTGTCGAGGGAAAGACCTAGCAGGAGGCTATTGGATCATAGGGGTGGTTTCCCCCATGCTGTTCTCATGATAGTGAGTGAGTTCTCATGAAATCTGCTGGTTATGTAAGTGTTTGAGAGTTCCTTCTTCACACACACTCTCTCTCCTGTCACCTTGTGAAGAAGATGCCTGCTTCCCCTTCACCTTCTGCCATGATTGAAGTTTCCTAAGGCTTCCTCATCCATGTGGAACTGTGAGCTAGTTAAACCTCTTTTCTTTATAGATTACTCAGTTTCTGGTAGTATCTTTACAGCAGTGTGAGAAAGGATTGATATAGTAAATTGGTACCAGGAGTGGGTACTACCTTAAAGGTAACCTGAAAATGTGAAAGCGACTTTGGGCCTAGGTAAGAGGCAGAGGTTGGAACAGTTTGGAGGGCTCAGAAGAAGACAGGAAGATGTAGAGAGACTTGTTGTCTCTTGTTCCCAAGAGACTTGTTGAATGGGTTTGACCAAAATGCTGATACTGATATGAACAATGAAGTTCAGGCTGAGGTGATCTCAGATGGAGATGAGGAACTTACTGGGAACTGGAGCAAAGGTCACTTTTGCTATGCTTCAGCAAATAGACTGATGGCATTTTGCCCCTGCCTGCCCTGGAGATCTGTGGAACTTCTAACTTGAGAGAGATGATTTGAAATTGGACTTATCACTAAAAGGGAAGCAGAGCCTAGGATGTTTGGAAAATTTGCAGCCTGACCACGTGGTAGAAAAGAAAAACCCATTTCCTGGGAAGGAATTCAAGCCAGCTGCAGAAATTTGCATAAGTAACAAGGAGCGGAATGTTAATTGCCAAATCACCAAGACAATGGGGAAAATGTCTTCAAGGCATGTTAAAGATCTTCATGCAAGCCCCTCTCATCACAGATCCAGAAGCCTAAAAGGAAAAAAATAGTTTCCTGGGCCTGGGACCACCTGCTGCTCTGTGCACCACTGGGACATGGTGCTGCTTCAGCTTCCGTCACGGCTAAAATGTACCCGGATACAACTTGGGCTGTTGCTTCAGAGGGTGCAAGCTCCAAGCCTTGGCAGCATCCATGTGGTGTTGGGCCTATGGGTGCACAGAAGTCAAGAACTGAGATTTGGGAACCTCTGCCTAGATTTCAGAGGATGTATGAAATGCCTGGATGTCCACACAGAAGTCTGCTGCAGGGGTGGAGCACTCATAGAGAACCTCTGCTAGGGCAGTGTAGAAGGGAAATGTGGAGTTGGAGCACCCATACAGAGTACCCACTGGAGCACTGCCTAGTGGAGACTCTATGAGAAGAGGGCCACCATCCTCCAGATCCCAGAATGATAGATCCACTGACAGCTTGCACCACATGTCTGGAAAAGCTACAGACAATCAATGCCAGCACATGAAGGAGCTGCCCAAGGCCATGGGAGCCTACTCCTTGCATGAATGTGCCCTGGATATGATAAATGGAGTCAGAGGAGATCATTTTAGAGCTCAAAGAGATTTAATCACTGCCCTATTGGCTTTTGGACTTGCATGAGGCCTGTAGCTCCTTCGTTTTGGCCAATTTATCCCATTTGAAATGGGAGCATTTATCCAATGTCTGTAACCTCATTGTATCTTGGAAGTACTTAACTTGTTTTTGATTTTACAAGCTCATAGATGGAAGAGATTGCCTTGTCTCAGATGAAACTTTGGACTTGGACTTTTGGGTTAATGCTGGAATGAGTTAAGTCTTTAGGGGACTGTTAGGAAGGTATAATTGGTTTTGAAACATACAAAGGATGTGAGAGGGAGTGGCCAGGAATTGAATGATATGGTTTGGCTCTGTGTCCCAAATCTTACTTTGAATTGTAATCCCCATTATCCCCACATGTTGAGGGAAAGACCCAGTGGGAGGCAGGTTCCCCAATGCTGTTTCCCCCATTCTGTTCTCATGATAGTGAGTTCTCATGAGATCTGATGGTTTTATAAATCTTTGACAGTTCCTTCTTTACATACACTCTCTCTCGTTGCTTTGTAAAGAAGATTCCTACTTCCCCTTCACCTTCCAACATGATTGTAAATTTCCTGAGGCTTCCCCAGCTATGCCAAACTGTGAGTTAATTAAACCTCTTTTATTTATAAATAACCCAGTCTCTGGAATATCTTATTGCAGTGGGAGAACAGACTAATACACCGTAGTTCCCCAGGATTTTTACAGGTTCTGTATCTACCAGTCTATATTCGCAGATCCTGTTCTATGAACTGGACCCCACCTTTCTGTCTCTAGCTGCCAATGAAATTCAGTCTCTTTAAAAAGAATGGATAAATTAACGTGTTTACTGATAACAACTCAGTTTGTTTTCTATCCCATGAGTATTATTTATATGTGAAGGAGATTGAATTGGGAAAGCTTCTATCTATGCTTTCTTCTGTTTATATCAGATTTTTAAAAATTTCACTCTGAGTTTTATGGGCCCTCTTCCTATTTGAAATCAATTTAAGAGAGAAATTCAACGTTTTTCATAGCACGAGGGAATATATTTTTTAGGAGAGTAGGAATAGTGGCATCTTTAAGAATTAGCTCTTACATATTTTCTTTAAAAAAAACAAAAGGAGGCCGGGCGCGGTGGCTCAAGCCTGTAATCCCAGCACTTTGGGAGGC
>NW_012112919.1:2979157-3025405 GCF_000951035.1 Colobus angolensis palliatus | reverse complement strand
TCCAGTCCATATGACAGAGTGAGACTTTGTCTCAAAAAAGAAAAAAAAAAAAAAGGAAAGGGAAAGTAATTAAAAATTACTCTTGTGTTTGCAAAAAGTGAAATTATGTTTAGAGTATGGGCCAATTTAAAAAGTCAGTGTGGTTAAGTTGCCTTAGCATGTTAGAGGAGATTCGTCTCTTCCTTGCTGGAGGGCATTCTTGGTTTTCCTTCTTATCTTTTAGAGACTCTGTCTTAGAATCTGATAAACATTGCTGGAATGATGGCTTTGTACTGTCATGTGCCACGTGACAATATTTCAGGCAATGATGGACAGCAAATACAAGGGTGGTCCCATAAGATTATAATGGAGCTTAAAAGTCCGCATCATCTAGTGACACTGTAGCTGTGGCAATATCTCCACTGTATTACTCACTTGGCTGTGGTGATGCTGGTGTAAACAAACCTACTGCAGTGTAAGTCGTATAAAAGTATAGAACATACAATTATGTATGGTATATAATACTTGATAATAAATGACTTACATTATTCGTTCATGCATTTACTATTGTTTTATCTTTACACTGTACTCCTACTTACATATTTTCTTAAAGTTAACTATAAAACATACTCAGGCAGACCTTTCAGGAAGTATTCCAGAAGAAAGCATTGTTATCATAGGAGATGACAGCTCCACACGTTATTGTCCCTGAAGATCTTCCAGTGGGACAAGATGTGGAGGTGGAAGACAGTAATATTGATGATCCTGACCCGCTGTAGGCCTAGGCTAATGTGTGTGTTTGTGTCTCAATTTTTAACAAAAGAGTTTAGGAAGTAAAAAAATAAAAAATATAAATATAAAAAGTACATATTAGGGATACAAATAAAATATTTCTGTGTAGCTGTACAATGTGTTTGTGTTTTAAGTTAAGTGTTACTCTAAGAGTGAAACAGTTAAAAAACTAAAAAGTTTACAAAACAAAAAAATGCAGTAAGCTAAGGTGAATTTTTAATTGAAGAAAGGAACATTGTTTTTATGAATTTGGTGTCACCTAAGCATTCAGGGTTTATAATATCTACAGTAGTGTACAGTAATATCTAGGCCTTCACATTTACTCATCATTTACTCACTGACTCACCCACAGCAACTTCCAGTTTTGCAAACCCTATTCATGGTAAGTACCCCACACAGGTTTGCCATTTTTTATCTTTTATAACATATTTGTACTATACCTTTTTTATGTTTAGATATGTTTAGAAACACAAATACCATGGTATTACAATTGCTTACAGTATTCAGAACAGTAACATGCTGTTCAGGTTTGTAACCTAGGAGCAATAGACTATATTATATAGCCTCGGTGTACAGTAGTGTATAACAGGGATCTCCAACCTCCAGTACTGGTCTGTGACCTGTTAAGAACTGCCACACAGGCCGGGCGCGGTGGCTCAAGCCTGTAATCCCAGCACTTTGGGAGGCCGAGACGGGCGGATCACGAGGTCAGGAGATCGAGACCATCCTGGCTAACACGGTGAAACCCCGTCTCTACTAAAAACATACAAAAAACTAGCCGGGCGAGGTGGCGGGCGCCTGTAGTCCCAGCTACTCCGGAGGCTGAGGCAGGAGAATGGCGTAAACCCGGGAGGCGGAGCTTGCAGTGAGCTGAGATCCGGCCACTGCACTCCAGCCCGGGGCGACAGAGCAAGACTCCGTCTCAAAAAAAAAAAAAAAAAAAAGAAACTGCCACACAGCAGGAATTAAGCAGCCAGCAAGCAAGTGAAGATTTAGCTGTATTTACAGCTGCTCCTCATCACTCTCATTATCACCTGAGCTCTGCTGCATGTCAGCTCAGTGGTGGTATTGATTCTCATAGGAGTGTGAGCCCCACTGTGAACTGTTGTATGAGATCTATGTTGCATGCTTTTTATAAGAATCTAGTGCCTGATGACCGATGACCTATCACTGTCTCCCATTACCCTGAGATGAGACCTTCTAGTTGCAAGAGAACAAGCACAAGGATCCCATTGAATCTACATTATGGTGAGTTGTATAATTATATCATTATATATTACAATGTAATAATAATAGAAATAAAGTACATAATAAATGTAATTTGCATGAATCATCCTGAAACCATGCCCACCCCAAGTCCGTGGAAAAATTATCTTCTGTGAAACCAGTCCCTGGTATCAGAAAGATTGGGGACCACTGGTGTATAACATCTAGGTTTGTGTAAGTACACTCTGTGAGGTTCTCATAATCATGAAATCATCCAGCAGTGCATTTCTCAGAACACATTCCCAACACCAAAGGGACACATGACTGTATTTACTTGTTCTCTCATCTCTTTATGGAACCTCAACCTCTCTATGCTTCAGGGTTCTCTGTTTTTTTTTGTTGCTATTTGTTTGTTTCTTCCTCTCTGTTTGATTAATTATACTTGTCAAATGAGAAAAAAATGTATCATTGTAAGTTCAAATATAATGTCTGGCTTTGTATTTAACAGAGTGATAAAGAAAAAAAAAGGTGTTTCCTGTCTCTTCACCTTGTGTAGCTTAAAAAATTTCCTCTTAACTCTCTTCCTGTAGTCCTTTTACTTTTTCTCTTCCATTTCCTCTCATTTATTCTTTCAAATTATTATCATCTTATATTTTTACATCATTCCCCTCCCATTGTCAATATTCTTCTTTTCTCTCTTTTTTCCTTCCATCTGTCTCTAAAGCAGAGTTAACCTTTCTGCTGTCAGTTCTGCTGTCAGTGATTTTTCTAATACTAAACAAGTATTCAGGTCTGTGCTGCTCATGCTACTGAGAATGATAAGCAATATATTTGATGTCCCTAGTTAAACGAGGAAAGCAGAGGTAGAATCTTTTTAAACTCACTTCATAAACAGACAAAGATTTGTTCTCTACTTGAAGAATACTAAGGCAGCTGCTTTTGTAATAGTAAATAGAAATGATTGTCAGGTTTGAATGACTGAGAAAAAGGCCAATATTTTGAGAAATACAACTTAGAATATTAATAGAAATGTTTATAGAAAGCTCCGGGTCACTGGCTGACTTTCACAGGGCAGTGAGAAACTTGAACTACAGAAGGAATTGAGGAAGCACAGAAACCCACCAGTGTCTGATTGCTATTATACATAGACAGTATCAGGGAGGTATAAATTAGGTATTGCAAAGAGAGAGAAAGGATTGAAATCACATGAAAATCAGACTATCAGGAAGGAAAATAAACTGAATTTAAGGGTAGAAAATAATGAAGTGCTTCTTAACAGACAAGGATGGCTATTTGCAAGATTTGACTCTTGAGTTCCCCTAAGGGCCTTGGTAAGATTAGCCTAGGAAAAAACAAAGAAAAGACCTCTTCTCTGCCTGACGTGCCAGGGTGCGGGATAGGTGGTTCAAATACTGCCTCTTCTCTAACTTGCAATTACATGTTTCACTATATGGCTAAGTGTTTCTTGGCGTTGCTGTTGGTTTGATGCCATTGATTCTGCCTGAAAATATCCTCCTTATTGGCTGTTTATTTTGTATAATCTTTATTCCATTTCACATTCCTGCTGTGCCCATCATAAATGGTTTAGCTGGGAAATAATGAAACCACTGTCTATAAAAGGCATCTTATGATTAAACCCTCTTTTCTTTGTGGGAATGATCCTCTTGCATTCTTTCATGTGTCAACTTAGTAGGTTATAAAAAGCAGTAGTTTTTCACAGTTTTGATTTACTTCTTTAAAATCTACATGGAAATTTAGAATTTACATCTTAGAGGAATTCAATTTACATCTTCGAGGTGCTTTGCAGAGTGGCAAGAAAGCAGTATCTCCACTGTCTCTTCACTTCCATTTCTCGAAAATAGCTCTTCTGTTACACCAGCTCAATCTCTGAGAGTCAAGATTTTGATAATACAGTTGGCCTTTGAACAGCGTAGAGTTAAGGTACTAATACCATGCACAGTCAAAAATTCGAGTATAACCTTTGACTCATCGAAGACTTAACTACTAATAGCCTACTGTTGACCAGAAGCCTTACTGATTACATAAATGGCCAATTAACACATATTTTGTATTCTATATGTATTACATACATGTAATTCTTACAATAAAGTAAGCTAGAGAAAAGAAAATGTTGTTAAGAAAATCATAAGGAAAAGAAAATATGTTTTCCATTCATTAAATGGAAGTAGATCATTTCATTGTCTTCATGTTCAGTAGGCTGAGGAAAGGAAAGAAGAGGAGGGCTTAGTCTTGTTTTCTCAGGGGTGGCAGAGCTGAAAACAAATCCATATATAAGTGGGCCCCAGGCTGTTCAAACCCATGTTGTCCAAGGGTCAAGTGTGTATATTTCCTAAATGTGGAGGGATATTTACTACCTCCAACTTAAATTTGTGGTCATTTTTAAAGTAGATAACTTGTAAAATACTAGCACAGGCGCTTGGAAAAAGTGGAAATGCCAAAAATTGGGAATATTACCTGATTTTAATAGATTTGATTAGCGGCTGGAAAACATTAAAGCAAAGAAAAACTACTGCAGAAGAAGATAAAATTACTAAGGCCTGTAAAAGTTCTGTTCAGGTTTAACATTTTATACATGTAGAAACAGAATGGTGATAACCAAATATGTGTAATTCAGTGAGACAGCACACAAGATTTTTGGTGTCAATAATCAAGAGTCAGCTATAGTTATTTTATTTTCCTATCAATTTCCTCTTTTCTGCCCTTCTAGCAAAACAAAAACAGTCACAGGAAAAGTCTAAGATGACGAAAAAGTGTCTTAGGTCTGAAGAAATGAACAGATTTAACTAGACAGAAGAATAAAAAGTGACTTTCCATCAGCTCTCTTTTTAAACTACTCTAAATAAACACACTATTTGTGTAAAATTGGTGTGCTTCCCTGAACACACAGTGTCAAGAGAAATTCCTCACAGTTCCTCTTCACCTGCTACACAAATTGCCATCTTTATATAAATATTTTCTCTATTAAATCAACAAAAGATCTTGATTGCTACTATAAGCCACTGGGTATTAGGTACGAAGTTTTAGGTAAGAAATTCAGTTTGGCCACTAGAGACAGTCCTGGACTTATGAGAGTTTGACTTAGGATTTGTTGACTTTATAATGGTGTGAAAGCAATACACATTCAATAGAAACTGTACTTTGAATTTTGAATCTTGACCTTTTCTTGGGCTAGTGATGTGCAGCAAGATACTCTCTCCTTATGATAAGCAGAGGCAGCAAGTGCAGCTCCCAGTCGCCTCCACAGTCATGAGGGTAAACACCAGATCTCTACAGTGTACTGACTGGGTTGACAGATGATTTTGTTCACCTGTAAGCAGATGTTCTGAGAATGTAGGTTAGGTGTATTGATATGGACAGGAGACAGGGAAATACTGGGCATAAGAGGGCAGTTCCCCAGCAAAAGGTCCCACCCTCAAGCCCGGAGACCCACGGCCCTAAGAGGGAACAGGCATTTCTGTTTTCGCAAGTCAAATGTTGTGTTTTGGCCCCTCATGCCCCCCTATTCTGTGCCCATATAAATCCCGAACCCCAGGCTCCAGGAGTAGATGGAGAGAAAGGAAACCAGCAGATGAACAGCATGATAGCGAATGAGAGAAGGGAAGGGACATCTGAATGCCCAGAGAAGTTCGACTACCAGTGGTGGGAGGGGAGTTCAGCTGCTGAAAGGCCAAACTCCAGGGGGAGGTCATCTTCCCACTGTATCCCCTTCCAGCTCCCCATCTATCCCACTGAGAGCCACCTTCACCACTCAAAAAAATCCCACACTCACGCTTCAAACCTGTGTGTGACATGATTCTTCTGTGACACTGGGCAAGAGCTCAGGATACAGAAAGCTGTCACACCAGCCCTCTGACCTTGGGAAAAGGCAGAGGATCCATTGATCTGGTTAACACTTAAGCCATCTGCAGATGGCAAGGATAAAAAACACTGTAACTCTGGGGCCTTAGGCACCCACCTCTAGACGCTACTGCAGGGCTGGAGCCAAAAGCAGTTACCCAGGCTTCCTGCACCTGCCCGTCTGCATGCTCCACCTTCCATCAATGATTTGAATAGGCAAGCCACGCCCCTTTTGCACATCCTGCAAGGGGATCAGGAAACTCTCCCATTTCAGTATTAAATACATTTTTTAAATTATAGTATGTTAAAGTTATCATAGGTTTATCAGGACATAACCTAATTTTCTAAAAGTCCAGAGCATGGGTAATCAGTGTCTTCAGAAGCCTAGAATTATTGTCCTATTTCAATATGGATGGGAACCCATTTTTGTCATTTCTAACGGACGGTGTACTTTTCTACCCCTCATTGGTAGAATTATCTAAAAGACTAAGGAGGGTACATATTCTGTTCAGTCTGCTGAACGGCTTATCAGAGTAATTCATGGGAAAGATGGCAGAAGAAAAGGACAGGGGACTGGGCATGGTGGTTCACGCCTGTAATCCCAACACTTTGGGAGGCCGAAGCAGGCAGATCATGAGGTCAGGAGTTCGAGACCTGCCTGGCAATATTGTGAAACTCCGTCTCTACTGAAAACATACAAAATTAGCTGGGTGTGGTGGCATACCTGTAGTCCTAGCTATGCAGGAGGCTAAGGCAAGATAATTGCTTGAACCCAGGAGGTGGAAGTTGCAGTGAGCTGAGATCATGCCACCACAGTCCAGCCTGGGCGACAGCATGAGACTCTATCTCAGAAAAAAAGAAAAAAAGAAAAGAATAGGACAAAAATTATCTTCAACTTTTACTTGAGTGTGAGTCATTCTACCCTTCCCCCATAGTTCCTTGGAGGATAAAAGGAAAGAAAGAAAACTCTCATCACTCGTACATTCTGGTTAAGCAACCATGAGGGCTACTTTCTATTTTGCTATGTGTGAAAAAATAATCTGGTGCTGAGAAAAACTGATTTGTGTTTTATTTTATTGTACTGCTGTAAAGCAATTTTGGTCTCTAATTGAACATTTCATTTCTTCTTTATTGAATTCCACAATTGTTCTTCACTGCAGGTACTTAGTGTAGTCACACTTATATTTTTTTGGTGATAATATTTTAGCGTATATAAGTGCTTATCATAAAGAAACTGATGCTTTTCAATACAAGGAATCCAGGCACAATAAGCTGGAATTGGGTACTTTGACCCTGAAAGGGCAATGCAGCACTTGTAAAATAGAGAGGGAGGAAAGAAGGAAGAAGAGCAAACTGACATAATGCGTAGCAGATCAGTGTGATGCCTAATCAATGTGGCAAAAGGGTCAAGCCTTCATGGTTGAGATGTGATTGATAACAGACTTCATGCCTCTCAACAGTCATTACAGGAAGAATGAATATGAACTCTGCTGAGGATACAAAGGACACAAAATACATGTATAATAGATTGAAGGCCAAGTTTAAGTGTCACCTTTTCTGTCAAATACTCTCTGACTACATCAGATCTCCCTGCTCTTCCTCTTCAATGAGCATATGTATTGCTTCCTTCAATGCAACACAACTGAATAGTTAACGATTTTCTTTCTATATTTATTCTTCTTTTCAACACTTTTGAATACCTAATGCTATTAGTTTAGGTAATCGTACCTTACTCCTCAACCAGTTTGAAAGATTTTAAGGACAGCAGCCATATCTTTAAAGAGATAAAATAATGTAATAGAATAATATTAATAGAACTGTATTAATTGAATAAGTTATCAGTATTATACTTAAAACATATAATCTGCATTTCACATGTTTATACAATTTGCTCAAATGTTAACATTAAAATTTAAACTTAGATTTATAAAATCCTGCAGTTTACAATTATTCTACCATAAAGAAACACTGAAATTCTATTCATTTGCATTCAGTTCTAGCCTGAATTCAACCCCCTTCTAGTTTTACAACTGCAGACATTCACTTCCTCTTTATCAGCCTCATTTGTATCATCCATAATACGTATATAGTGACATCTCTTTTTAAAACCTCTTCATACAGTTGAAGTTTCAACAAAATCATAACCTATGAATAAATGTGTAAATTAAAATGTATTATACAGAGTCAAGTATGATATCACATATCTTCTTTTGTACCTGCCCTTTATCTAGTACCTGGTACAGCATTGATTGCAATACTTTCTGTACTCCCCCAGATGAGGGTCTGTATTGACCATTTTAATGTAAGGGATTGAGTATTTTATTTATATATCTCCCAGAGAATTTGAAAGACTGCAGAAGAATAGAAAAATAAGGAAAAAGAATAGCCAATTCTTGAGTTACAGAAAGTATTTACTTCTTTAAAAAATGAAAAAAATAAAAAGCTAATTATAAAAAAAAAAAGTCAATACTGGAAATAGCAGTGACCCAATGTCTATTTCAGGAAGGAGATATTTAATCAATTCGAGTGATTTTTTTAAAAATTAAATTTCAGGTGTGTGTGTGTGTGTGTGTCTGTGTGTCTGTGTTTATTGTGTTGAGCAAGTGGGCTGGGTGGAAGAGAGATAGTTTAATGTCTAGAAATAACCACATTAGCAGACAAAATATCTAAGAAACCTATTAGTTCTGCAAAATTCCATTGTTAATACATCAGGGAAGAAAATTTAGTTATTGATTCGGTCAGTTAAAGTGATACTTGCACCCCAGAAAATAATTACTAGGAACCAATATTCTTTGTTAAAAAACATTCTGGAACATTGCCTAATCCCTGTTTCCCATGTATCCTTTCCATCACCCAACATGTATAGTAATTTAACTTTAATTCATTGATTTTTGTGTTTATTTTGAAGTTGTAATTATGAGAGATTGTTAGATTGGTATGCCCCTCTAATCCCTGTCTCCTGGCATTCAGATACTTAAATAGTTCTCTCTGCACTAGTTCTGAGCTTGGCCACACAACTTGCTTTGATGAATGGGACATTGGCAAGTGTAGAGAAAGCACAGATTTGAGAAGTAATTGCATGCTTGGGCATATCATCTTCAAATCCCTCTCTCCTGAAAGTCAGCCACCAACCTTTAAAGAATTCAGATTAGATTACCTGAATACCCATAGGAGATACAGAAAGAGAGACACTTTGAAGGATAAGAGGTCATCTTGAAAATTCCAGTCCCAGGAAAGCTCTTATTTGAATAGAATTCCATGAGTGACTTCAGGAAAAATGGGGGAGCAGAACCATATACTGAATTGGGATAGTTAATGTCATTGTTTAAAGACACTAAGTTTTGGGCGTGCCTTGTTTTGCTTCAATAAATAGCTAAAACACTAATAAAGATTCAAATATAGATATAACACACATTTCATCGTCTATTTTCCCATTTAGTTGGCTGGTTTTCTCTCATATGTGAGTAGCAAGGTAAGCAGAAAGAAAGGTTTTCAGTCTCTCAACCTCACTGCACTGCCCTTTAGTACCTGAAGCAAAAGACTGTAGCTTAGGAAGATTGACGCACTTTCTTCAAGGACTGCAGTAAAGACATATGGAGGGTAAATTTGATTTTGTTTTTATACTGTTTTTCTTCAGCCTTATAAGAAATATCACACCAAGAAGTGCAAATAACCATGACGTTATTTCTGAGAAATTGAGCCAATGTAAAAAGTAAAACGGTATTGGAAAATTATGAAATGAGACTGCAAAGAAAACCGCTGAAGAACTCTACTCCTCTTCAGAGTTCCCTCTTATGGTGTAGGGTGGGTAGTAGTGTTTTCTAGCTTTGTATTTATCATCGACTGTCTCAAACACTTCAAAAACCTTTTAGTGTCTGGTCGACTCTCCTGCACATTTGATAATCCCCACCTCTGTTACATAAAGGGCTCTTACACTCTGAATCTCTTTTCCATCTCCCTCCTTTCTCCATCAATGTTCTCTTGACTCAGTTATCCTCCATAGATGGCACTTTGGGATTTTGGAAGGTTTTTCAATTTGATCCATGACCTCTCAAATTTCAAAGAATCACATTGGGAAACCAGAATAGAGAAATGGAGAAGACATTTTGAATATGTATCTCAAGAGGTTCTTTGCAATATTTTCCTAGCAATTAGTTGCAGACAAGCTTCTTTGTTCTTGAACCTATAATCTGACACATGTACCCTTTTCCCAGAGTCACACATTTATTTTGGATCCTGCTACAATCTAAACTTATATCAGTGAGGATCATATTACCTTACTTGACTTGTAATCATTACAACAACTCTGGAATTAGTAAGCACATGGATTTGCTCAATAGAATCATATAATGTATTTAATACATGACATTTCATGTATGTCTTTCTGTACTACCCCAAGTGATGGTCTGTATTGACCATTTTCATATAAGGAATTAATATTATATTTATATCTCCCAGAGGACTTGAGAGACTGCAGAAGAAAAAGAAAATAAGAAAAAAGAGCAGCCAAACTTGGAGTTACAGAAAGTATTTACTTTAAAAAAATAAATAAATAAAAATAGCCAAGTATACAAAAACAGTCAATACTGGAAATAGCAATGACTCACTTTCTATTTTAATTTCGAGTTACTTGAAGACCTTTATGTTGTTCAAAGCTCTTGTTAATGTAAAATAAAATAAAATATATCTTGAAAGTTTTTACTTTCCTATCTGATTATTTTAACCTAATTCTTATATTGACTTGGAAATCTGCAAGCTTAAATCACCTAAATAACAAAGATGAAAGTTATAATTACATTAGTACCTTCTCCTGAATTCCCCCATTCTTAAGACCATGGAATTGTTAAGGAGACTCATCTGGAAAGGTTACTGCTTAAAAAACTCCTTAGCTAATAGGAATTTGTAAACCTTAGGTTTTAGAATAAATTTAGATGTACAGAATAACTGCAAAGATAATACAAAGAGTTCCTTATATACCCCACACCTAATTTACCAAATTAGCGTCTTAGTATGGTACGTTTGTCCCAATCGATGAAAGATTATTGATATTATTAACTCAAATTTGTACTGTATTCAGATTTCCTTAGTTTATCCCTAATGTTCCTTTTTCTCTTTCAGAATACAAAGTTAGGCCACTCTAGATGGTGATGGTTTCTCAGACTCTTTTTGTTTTTGATGACCTTGATAGTTTTGGGGAGCACCGGTATTCTGTAGAATAATATTCAGTTGAGATTTATCTAATGCCTTTCTCATGGTTAAACTCTGGTAATATGTTTTGGGATGAAGACTCCAGAAGTAAAGTACCATTCTTATATTCTATCAGCGAAACTTAGTATCTGTGATGATTCTCCAGAAGTAAAGTACCATTCTTACATTCTATCAGCGAAACTTAGTATCTATGATGATGAATCTTGATCACCTGGCTTAAGACAGTATTTTTCAGGTTTCTATGCCATACATTTACTCTTATTCCCACTTTCCTCTATATGATATCATTTCAATGAAAATCATTATATAAATTTACAATTAAGGAGTGGGAATTTATGTCCTACCTCTTTGATGGTGACGTATCTACAAAAATTACTTGGAGTTTTGTGAGGCAGATTTATCTATTCTCCCTCCATCTATTATTTATTCAAGCATTTATTTATGTCACTGTCATAAAATTGTTTAATACAGTTGCTGCCATGGCATCCATTTTTAGGCTTGACGTAAGTTGTTTGAAACTCAGTCTTACCCTGTCACCTTTAGCCTAGTTAAAACTTCCCCTCGCCATGTACTTGTTTGGGGAGATATAACCCACTTGTGCTTCATTTTATTGACCCTCCCCCCGCGCCCCCAGGCTCAACACATCCCACAGCTGCTGATCATGATGAAGCTTAATGGTCAACACCAGGCATGTAATTGGGTTCCTCCTTTTCACCTGTTTTTTTTTTTTTTTTTTTTTTTTTTAACTAGCCAATCCACACCCTAAGGGATAGCCATGGCCCCATGGACCTTAATAAAGGCACAGTCCCCCAGGTGCTCACTCGCGCTCTCTCTTGCTCTCTACAGACTGAGTACTCTGCTGTCTCCGGCCTTTTCTCAGGGACAACCCTCTGCTTTTGTGGATCTGTGAGTAATAAGTACTTCGGCTGTTTCATGTTTTGTTGTGCTGTCTCCTCCGTGCTTCACCTAACAGGCACACCCATCCTAAGTTCCTCTCATCTCTAGGAAAGCTCCCTTTAAAAGTGACTATTATGACTTCTGGCCAATTTCAAATTAGACCAAATTAGAACAAAATCACAAGTCACCATGGACTTATAGATCTCTATTTTATATTTTGGGTTATAATCCAAACCACTTTACAGTTTTTGCCCAAATTATTCCAGCTTTGGCCATTGGACCTCTTTCAGTTATCTCCTGAGTCCACTGGCATACTTACTGTGTTTTGTTTGCTTTTGTTTTAACACTTCATTATTTTCTGGCACTGTGTGATACTCCAGGCTCATCTCGTATAGTTCTTTTCCAAGTCCTAGAATAAGTTATTTCTCCAAGGAGCCATGCTGGTTTGTCCTATTTAAGGGTCATATTAGAGACCAATTTTATACACTAGCTGTGCTCATTGCTACTGATGTGTCACTGTCTCGGAGCTGACAGAGCAAGGAAACGTATGTGTGTATATGAACCCTTGTACTTACACATATTTATCTATATGCCCATATGTAATTCTTGGCATGTCTATTGCGCTAAAATGAGTTCATACTTATGCCTTCTACTTTAATCCACTACTACATGGATCATTCTAGCCTGCTTCCTTGCTTATCCGTAACCTCACACTCCCTGGAGTGTGATCACTGGCTTCTACCCATTGTCATTCATTTATTTAATTGCTCAGTTCCAGTATACATATATAGTAGTGTTAGCATGTTACCTCCATGAGAGAAAAAAAACTTTATTAACTAAAGTGCAGTGCTTTGTACAATTCCATTTGCCTTTTGTCCTGCAGACTCCACTCACTCCTGAAGTTACTGAGGTCAGCACCTTATTATAGTTTTCCCCTTCAGTGAAGTTGTTGCATACATTTGTAATATATTTAGCTTATTTGGTTGTGTTCTGCATTTCCTTCAGAATCAACTGATCTGTAAAGTATGTACATTTTGCAATTTGAGTGCATTAAGATTTATTGTTTGTGTTGTCAATTCCTGTGGGTTTTGATGAATGTTTAATGTCTTGAATTCACCATTATAGTATCACACAGGATAACTTCGTCACCCTGCAAAAAATCTCACATGCTACACTTATTCAACCTTCACCCTCCGACTCCTGCCAAACTTTTCAATTAACCACGAGTGAGTTTACCCTCTATAATTTTTCCTTTTAGGAAATTTCATATAACATGAGCCCTATGGTATGTAGGCTTTTCATACTGGCTTCTTTAATATATGATATTCATTTAAGTTCATCCATGACTTTTTGTGGCATGATAGTTCATCTAATTTTATTGCCAAAAATATTTTATAGCATGGATTCCCCACAGCTTGTTTATTCACCTATTGTAGGGTATCTTGGTTGCTTCCATTTTAGACCACTGTAAAAGAAATTGCTATAATCAGTTATCTGCAGGTTAGTATATGGACACAATCCTCTGATTCAATTGAGTACATACCTAGGAGTATGCTAGGGTAATCATATAGTAAGACTACCTTTATCTTTGCAAGTAACTGTCAAACAGTTTTTCAAAGTGGTCATACCATTTTGCTTTCCCATCAGCAATAAATGAGAGTTCCTCTGGCTCCCGATCTATACCAGCATTTTGTATTGTCAGTGTTTTGGATTTTAGCTGTCCTTATAGGTGTGTAATACTATCTCATTGTTGCTTAAATTTTCAGTTTCCTTATGGAAAATGATACTGAGTATTTTTTTTGTATGATTATTTTCCATCAGTACATCTTCTTTAGCAGATATGTTTTGCAAATGTTTTCTCTGGGTGTTTTAATTTTTATTGTCTTTCACAAAGTCAAAGTTTCTAATTTTAATAAGCAATTTACCAATTCTTTCTTTCATGGATTATGCTAGTGGTGTTTTATTTTAAAAACCCATCACCAAATCCAAGGTCATATAGATTTTCTCCGTGTTCAAAAAGTCTTATAGTTTTGTATTACGTATTCTCTATATTCTATTTTTGAGCTAATTTTTTGTAATATATAAGGTCTGTTTCTAAGTTCATGTTTTTGCCTGGAGAGGTCCAATTTCTCCAGCACCAGTCGATTAGATTATTCTTCCTCATTTGATGTGTTTTTCTCTATCAAAGATCAGTTAACTATATTTGTATAAGTCAGTTTCTAAGTCCTCTATTGTTATCTATGCATTTATTTTTTTCACCAATACTACACTGTCTCAACTACTGTGCCTTTATAATAAGTATTAAAATGAGGTATTGTGAGTCATTTAACTTTGTTCCACTTTGGTATTGTGTTTGCCTTTCTATAAAAAATTTTAGAATCATTGTTTCAATATCAATAAATAGCTTGCTAGGATTTAGAGTGGGGTTTCATTGAATCTGTAAGTTAGGAATAATTATCATTTTAGAAATACTGAGTCTTCACATTCGTGAACATCAATGATCTGTTTTATTTGGATTTGTTTTATAACCATTTCATCAATTTTTGTAAATAGTATTCATTTTAGAATTTCAAATCCAAATTGTTAATTGCTGGTATGTAGGAAACAATTGAGTTTTGTACATTAACCTTGTATCCTGTGACTTTTTACTATTCACTTTTTAGGTTCAGAAATAATTTGTTGTTAACTCTTTGAGATTTTCCAGCTAGATAATTATGTAATCTATGAACAGGAGCATATTATCCTTTCTTTTAAAATTTGTAGAGTTTTACTGGTTTTTCTTGTCTTGTACTAGCTAGAATTTCCAGTATGGTACTGACTAGAAAGGGTAATAGAAGACATTGTTGCCACCTTTCTAATCCTAGGGTAATTGCACCCAACTTTTCACCATTATATATGACGTTAGCTAGAGATTTCTGTATATATTCTCTAACAAATTGAAAAAATTTCTCTCTTCTAGCTGTTTTGCAAAGAGGTTTTATGATGAAAGTCTGCTGGATTTTGTGGATTTTTTCCAGTGTCAGTTGATATGATCGTTAAGTTTTCTTCATTAGTGTGTTCATGTAGGGGACTACATTGATTTTTTTTTTTTTTTTAATGTTTAGCCTTACATACTAGAGTAAGTTCCACGTGGTTGTAGTGTATAATTCTTTTTCTACATTGTTGGGTTTGATATGACAATATGTGCAGGGTGTAGTGTCAAAGTTTGATAGTTATTGGTTTGTAGTTTTTCTTTTTAATATCTTTATCTAGTTTTGGTATTAGGGAGATGCTGTCCTCATAGAGTGAGTGGGAAAGTGTTTTACTTCCCGAAATACATTGTATAAAATTGGTGATATAATGCTTTGTGTTTGGTGGAATTCTATTAGTTTTGCTTCACATATTTTGATGCCATGTTAGGTCCTTATCCATTTAAAAGTGTTATGTATTCTTGGAAAACTGGTCTCTTTATTATTATATATGTCCTATTTATTCCTCATAATTTTTCTGTTCTGAAACCTACTTTGCTTGAAATCAATACAGCTACTCCAACTTTGTTGGTTAATACTAGCACAGTATGGCTTTCTCTACCTCATTACTTTTAATCTATTGGCGTGTTTATATTCAGTGTGTGTTTCTTATGGGCAACATATGTTAAGTCTTGTCTATTTTATTTTATTTTGAGGTGGAATCTCACTCTGTCACCCAGGCTGGAGTGCAATGGCATGATCTCGGCTCACTGCAACTTCTAACTCCCAGGTTCAAGTGGTTCTCCTGCCTCAGCCTCAAGATTATGTGTGATTACAGGTTCCTGCCACCATGCCTGGCTAATTTTTGTATTTTTGGTAGAGATGGGGTTTCATCATGTTGACCAGGCTGGTCTCAAATGCCTGACCTTAAGTTATCTGCACGCCTCAGCCTACCACATGGTCATGTTTATTTTTATATGCTCTGACAATCTTTTTAATTTGTGTATGTAGAACATTGACATTTACAATTATTGTTGGTGTATTTTTATCAATCATTATGTAGCTGCTATTTGTTGCCAAAGGTCTTTTTTTTGCCTTCTCTTGTTTTAATTGAAAACTTTAGATGATTATATTTTATTTCCTGCTTATCAATTACACCCTTTAAAAAATTAGTGATTTCCTCAGTTTACATTCTAACTGATCTAACTCCATTTTCAAATAACACTATTCCATTACCTGTGTAACGCTGGTATCTTATAAGAATTCTTAATTCCTCTCTCTCATTTATTCTAGCAATATTGTTGATCTTCTAACTTACCCATGTATTGCAATCATCATTTACATTTATATTTTAAGTGTCTTTTAGATGAATTGTCTTTTAAACCATTTTAAAAATAAGAAAAATTAAATACTTACATTTATTTGTTTCTGATCTATATTATTTTTCTTCCATAAAAGACAACCTTTTTAGTTATGAAAAGAAAGTTTTTTTCTTCCCTCTTGACTTTGGAAGGACAATTTTGCTGGATATAAAATACTAGTCTCTTCTTTTCTTTTTTCTTTCAGAATTCCAAATATTTTACTCCACTTGCCTTTTCTTGCATGAATTCTGATGGGAAGTTTGCTGTAGTAATAATTATCCTCATTCTTCTCTAGCTAAAATGCTCTTCCTTCAGTCTTATTTCATGATCCTTTCTTTGTCTTTGGTTTACTGGAGTTTAAATATAATATTTAAAGGTATAGTTTGGCATTTCTTCTGCTTGTTGTCCTTTGACATTCCTGGATATGTGATTTGATATATGCATTAACATTTCTTTTTCTTTTTGAGACGGAGTCTCGCTTTGTTGCCCAGGCTGTAGGGCAGTGGTTTGATCTTGGCTCACTGCAAGCTCCACCTCCCAGGTTCACGCCATTCTCTTGCCTTAGCCTCCTAAGTAGCTGAGACTACAGGTGCCTGCCACCACACCTGGCTAATTTTTTGTACTTTTAGTAGAGATGGGGTTTCACCATGTTAGCCAGGATGGTCTCAATCTCCTGACCTCTTGATCCACCCTCCTTGGCTTCCCAAAGTGCTAGGATTACAGGCATGAGCCACCAAGCCTGGCCGATATATGCATTAATTTTAGAAAGATTTTTTTTTACCTCAAATATTTCTTCTACTCTTTCTCCTTCTGATATTCCAATTATGCATGTGTTACTGGTTTTTTTTTAAATTTATTTTTATTTTTATTTTGAGATGGACTCTTGCTTTGTCATGCAGGCTGGAGTGCAGTGGCATGATCTTGGCTCACTGTAACCTCTGCCTCCTGGGTTCAAGTGATTCTCTTGCCTCAGCCTCCCAAGTAGCTGGGATTACAAGGTGCCTGCTGCCATGCCCAGCTAATCTTTGTAGTTTTAGTAGAGATGGGGTTTAGCCATGTTGGCCAGGCTGGTCTCAAACTCCTGGCTTCAAGTGATCCACCTGCCCTGGCCTCCCAAAGTGCTAGGATTACAGGTGCAAACAACTGTGCCTGGACTGCAAGTGTTACTTTTGAAATTGTCCCACAGTTTTTGGATGTTCTGTGTTTTTCTATTTAACCTTTTTACCATTTGCATTTTAATCTGGAGAATTTCTATTGAACTGTTTTCAGACTCTGCTTCTTTGGACTTGTGTCTACTGATAAGTCTATCTAAGGCATTCTTCATTTCTGTTACATTATTCTTTGATTTCTAGCATTTCCTATGACTCTTTCCTGGATATTTTATTTTTAATTTTATTATCCGTTGTCCTTGTGTTACCTGCTTTTTCCCATTACAGTTCTTAAAATACTAGTCATTGTCAATTCCCTGTCTGATTATTTTAACATCTGTGTTATATCTAATCTGGTTCTGATGTTTTGTTTGTCCCTTCAAATGGTGGATTCTTTTCTTCTTGCCTTCTTGTATGTTTTTAATAACTCATACGTGTTTTCAGGTTATAGGAACTAAAGTAGATTTCTCTTAGGAAGATTTTAGTTGATCTAAGTTTGCTTTGATTAATGCTTTCTGTAGTTATAATTAACAGACTTCATATTCCTCTTGTGTACTTGTTTTGGTCTTTCCTCTTTGAGTGCCTATACATTCTCCTCCTTTAAAAAAATGTAGGTTTATTGTAGTTCTTTCAGCTATACTCAACTATTATCACAATGGACCCCTGTTAATGTGGTATAAGATAAAAGGGAGTGACAACTTCCTAAACTTTTCCAGTGAAATCTGTTTTTGTGTTGGCCTCTGTCTCTGGTCTTTACTTTCAAGAGTATTTCTTTTTACATAGCTTTTCCACTCTCCCATTTCTTAGGTGAGACAGGAAGTCTGGGTGGGGTTCAATGGAAGGAATGCCTTTCTTCCCAGGCTCAGTGACACGGCTCTGGTAAAATTTTCCTCTGGAAGGTAGGCCTTTGATAGGAAGAAGAATACAAAATATTGTACAAAGATTACTGTTCTTTCCCCCTACCAAGCTAAGGTGATTAGCATACAAATTTTAAAAAATCCAGCACACCCACTTGAATACAAACTAAAATTCTTGAAATACAAAATGAAACAAAATTATTCTTACTTGATATTTTCTCTGATAAAAGAGCTCTCACTGGTCATTTTCTGGAATCTATAGACAAATCATTTAAAAAATAGAAACTTCAGACTCAAAATTTAGGATTTCTTTTAAATCTTGGCCACATCTTCTATCGTCACCTAAAACACAAGACTTTGAGTGTTTAGGATAGGAGATATTGCAACACGTTGGTATAAGGATGATAATCCAGCTAAGATGGAAATCTTGATGATATGGATATAAAAGGGGTTGATTGCAGAAGGTGTATTCTTTGAGTGGATGAGATTCAGTGTGACAGTACAGAGGTTTGACTAAAAGAGAAATGGGATAATTTGACTACCATAATGGCCAAGTATAGCATGAATGGTAGATTTGGCTTTGGAAGAGCCTGAAAGTTGTATTTGGTTTGCTGCTTTTTCAGTCATATGAGAAACATATGTATCTGTGAAGGGTCAAGAGTTGGGAAGTAGACTTGAAAGTTTAAGAACAGAAATTATTGTTTCTGATATAGGAAAAAATGGCTAGGGAGAATGAGCAGGTTTTCTAGGCAGCAATAAGAGCTCACTTGAAGCTAATATTTAAAAGCTAAAAATGAAGTGTGTGCTATGGTTGTTTATTTTTCTCCATTTACATTTAGATAAGATGTTTCTGGTATTACATAGATGAAAAGTTATCAATCTGGGTTAACTCTATATACCGTGAAAGAATTCAAAGGTAAATGTGTTTGGGGTGACAGGCAAAATACCAGGATGTAGGAATATATGGGGATTCTTCAGGTACTGTGGTGAAGGTCATTAAGGTAATAAAGCCATTTGTATGGACATTGCTATTACTTCCAAAGGAGCTGGCAGAGAAAGCCTGTAGAAGAAAACTGAACTACCTTAGTAAAATATCTTGCAAAATAAAAGAAAATGACCTAGTCAGGTGATATTGGTAAAAAGCAGACTAGAGTGGTTTAACCAGCTGATACCTCAAAAGAAGAGGGGGCATTAGAATATGGTGCTGGAATTTTTTTGTTTTGATTTGTTTTGTTTTAGAAGTAGCAGTGGTGTAAATGTTAATATTTTTTCCTCCCTCTGACATTTGTACATGGGGGCAAAAAAGTGTGAATATTTATTGAATTATACAGGAAATGATTGGGTGACTAGGGGAAATTTGTAACTTTAGTAGATGATCATCAAGTTAAGTCACTTTTGAAGACCAGCTTTAAATGTATAGCATAGCATGACAGAAATTAAACTGAGAACATATTTTTAATGATTAGGCAAAAATGGTCTCATAGAATAAGTAAGAAGTGGGCGTATTCTTGGACAGAACAACGTCCAGCTGCTTGTTCTGGTGGTCCAATAACAAGATGCAGACAGACTGGGAAAGAAAGGAGTTTATTTCTACAACCAATTACAGGGAGAAGGTCTGTGTAACTCACCAGACGAACTCAAAGTTACGAGATTTTTTTTTGTTTTTTTAGTGCTTATATATATTCTAAGCCCGAAGCCTACTTGTGGCAGTGTACCTACAAAAGGGAGTGTTTCATTCAATCTATATCTAATTTTTAACTAGGATCTAGGGTCTAGAAAGCATTCTCTAGAGTCTTGGAAAGTTTTTTAATCGTAAATGGGCCCTGGTACAAGGTGTATTTGTAAGAATGCTTTTATTATTCTATCAGACTTAAGGGTCTGAGAAAACCCAGGCAAGGTTCCAGTGGGTTTGTTTTCACATTCCAGCCCTCATACTCAAGCAGCAGTTTCTTCAGTTGTTTAATGTTTAACTTATGTCTTCATCAAAATTGTAGTAAAGGGATAATGGAAACTGATTGTCTGGTTGCTAAGGGGAACTTGGCTTGCCACAGGTGGGAACGCAAATGGAAACAATCTCTTTAGAGAATGATTTTGTATTAATAAAGAGGTGCATTCTCTTGAGACCTGTCCATCAAAATTCACAGTCCTGAGAAACCCTGCTACAAGTGAAAGAGAAAGCAAGCCCTCTTTCACATGTTGTCCTGAACCCTTAGGATGACTGAAAAATTAAAAACAACATAAAGGGCATTTATTGGCCTGAATAAATGGTATTACAATAGTATAGTGTAATTGAAAGCAGGTCAAGAGAATAATGTACACTTACATGTGTCATTATATATAAATCTCTAAAAATTTCATGCTAATGAAGACTCCAGTTGCAGGAAAATATATGTATAATGATACTAACATAAGTAAATTATAAAATGTTTTGAGACAATATTCAATCTTAAGATTGTTTATAGACATTTAGTAAATTGATAATTTCTGAAAGGGAAAGATGAATAGGAATTTCAAAATGAAGGTTACTTCTGGTTTTAAAAGAATGACCATGAGACCGGGACAATGTTTGAAAGCTTCAGTTATATGGCCTGGAATACATTTTATTTGTTTGCAGAGAGGAGAGAGGGGAGAAGGATGAAATAGATGTAGGAAAAAGGATGGGCTGAATAAGCAATCTAAAATCTGCCACGAAATGCTGGGTAGGAGGCTTTACCTAGTCTCTTGAGCTACTGAGTTGTTTTGTTTGGAGAAATGAGACCCAGAGAAGTCCTCTTTATCCATTACATTGTTATTTTTCCTGGATCACCTCCATTTTCTATGTTCACAAAACACATCAAAAAACATCTATTTGTGCTACTTTTACATACTTTAATTTTGTCTAAATGTCAGAGGTATTGTTTTCTGAAACTATGAAGATCTTTTCATTACAAATAATGGTAGCTAAAATAAAAATAACACACAATTGGAGAATTTAATGTAATAGTTAAGTGATGAAAATTTACTCTGTGCATCCAATGGAGAACACATGCTAAATTCTGAGATTTATTTTTACTTAAAAATACAAAAACTAAATCAAAAAGCTTTCCGGTAAGCCTTTAACTTTACATGCTTTTCTGTATAAGATAAGCACAGGATCCTGAGGTTGCAGCTTCTTAATTAACTGCCATGGGAATGTTTACATGTGAAATTAGTCACCAGAGGGAGCCCATATTATTCCTCAAAAGCAATCTCAAAAGACTGAGGACAAGATCAAAATATATGTAGAAACTGGGGCAGAGAAGTTCAAGGAGAGTACAGAGTGTTCTTTTACTGTTTCTTGAATTGCAGTTTCCTCTCAATTGCAAGCTTCAGAATGAACTATCTTTGATAGATGCAAAGGCTAATAGCAACGGCATAGAAGAAAACAAAATCCATTTTTTTCCCTTGGTGTCTATTCATCCATTGACCTTCACATTTATTTAACATGAAAATGACTTTTGCACATGCTGATTCAATTTGCAGAAGAATAAGACATTTTATTAGGCTCCTGGGTAGGTTAACTGTGATAGTTTCTAAACAATGTGAATGTCAGTAAGTTGCCCACTTCTTCTCAAAATGAAATCAATCTTGGTCATGTATTTAGCAAGTAAAATTATCTACACATTTTGGTCCTCTAATCAAATATGAAAAAAAGCAGAGTCTGAAAGCAGAAGAAACTCCTCACTCCAAAGCACTTCTCATGGTAAAATTCTATGATTTTAGTATCCCGTGAAATGGTAAATGGAATCTATAAATGGTTGTCAATTAATGAATTCAAACTGGACGAACAATGAAGCTCTTTTTAAAGAAAACTCAGGCCAAAACCTCAAGTACACTTTTGTTACTGTACAATTGAACGATTTTTATGCTTGACTGAAATGCAACAAAATGCCATGTACCCTATGATATCTACAGGCTTTTCTTACCCAGATTTCAAACTCAAAGAACTGGAGCAAAATCATAGATTATTCAGATATTTTAAATATTATACTCGTATTTCTGTCACCCAGAATAACTTAAAATCTACTGGAACTTGTGTGTCTGGTAAGTCTGCAATAATGACTTGAATTAACTGACCTGCTTTTGCATGTCGCATTCTATAGAAACTGTTTTTAAAAATGTCAGGCAAAAGAAAGTGAGAGCTGGCAGTGCTGTGCAAACCCTCAACTTTTGAATCCTAAATGTTAGTTTGTTTATAGCTATCTGCTCATTTATTTATGTTAATTTTTTTTTTTTTTTTACCATCTGTGATTGGAATAAGACAGTAGCTAAGGAGACTTCATGCATTTGGTGCATTTCTGAATGTATGTTAACTATATTGTAATGATTATTGGATATGTGCCCTGCATTGAAAGACTTTGACTCCATCTGGATTTTAGTTGTGTTGCCTTGGGGGATGTACTTGATTTCTCCTTTCTGTCTTTCCTTCTTTTTTTTTTTTTTTTTTTAGACAGTTTCTCACTATTACCTAGGCTGGAATGCAGTGACACAATCACTGCTGACTGCAACCTTGACTTCCCATCTCATCCTCAAAGTATCTGGGACCCCAGATGTACACTAGCATTCCTGGCTAATTTTTAAATTTTTTTTAATAGAGATGGAGTCTCCCTATGTTGCCCAGGCTGGTGTTGAACTTCTAGAATCAAGTAATCCTCTCTCCTCAGCCTTCCAAAGTACTGAGATTACAGGTGTGAACCACCACGCCTGGACTGTTTTTCTGTTTTTAAACTGGGTTTCTGATCATTCTTACCTCATACAACTGTAGGGGGCATTAAATGAGGCATTAACATGTGAAGAATATTGCAGGAACATGGGAAGTTCTCAATAAATGTTATTTATTATTGCTGCTGCTGACATTTTAATCATTGCTGTTGGTGTTGGTATATTAGACAAAGAACCTAATTATGACCATCTCATATTCTTTTTCTCTCCTCAAATTGAACTGACCTTGCTTTGTTTTTAACTTTCTTCATTTTCTTGGTTTAAACTTCAGACTTGCATGAACAAATGAAATGTTCCTTTTCTCTTTCCAATTAGAATTCTTCCCCTAATGATTTTAAATGTTAGACCTGACCCCCTTTCAAATTATTTTATTAGGTATAGATACTCCAAAGTCATAGCTACGTATCCACTGCTACGAGATGATGAAATGGGAGTGTGTACATGAGGCAGCTTCTGTAACTTCAAGCATTTGAAGCTATTTATAGGAAATACTACTGCGGGAATTACATGGGTGTGATTAGAAGTAAAGATCTTGATCTCAGTTTGAGGAACTGGTTGTAGAGAAGATGGGAACAGTGCTGGAGGTGGCGGGGAACTAGAACATAACAGGATGATATGATCCAGAGATCAAGGAATCTCTGAAAAATTCACAGCCAGTATGTTTTTACTATGTGACTGCTAGAAAGTGTTGTAGTTGATTGACCAAACTGGTTCATAATGCAAATTTAAAACAACTAGAAAAATTACAGTGATGTGTTTCTGAATTAAATATGTAGCAATATGATGAATATATACATACAAATATTTCTTGCAGAAATGCTCTTCAAAGAATTCTCCTGCCTTGTAGTTGTATATGACCAGAAATGTCACTTTAAAATAATGAAACTGTACATTCTTCCAATCTTATAAACAATTACTAGTAGTTCATTGAGAGCACTATAGATATTTGCTATCTAATTTTTATGGTTTAGCACATTAAAAAATACGATTGCTGTGAAGAGTGATAATGATAACATGTACAGGCAGTTTTCACTTCTATGGTAGTGCCAGATCATAAACATGCCCATACAAATTAACCTGTGCAAATTGATCATAGAAAACTATGATTGAAATAGAAAACTATGATCCATGATCTTAAAAATAAAAATACAGTATTTAGCATACTGTAATTTAAAATATAAGAAATGAAAAATAAAGTAGTTCTTTGCAAAAAAAAAAATCAAGAATAGTTTGAACAATGATTGCCTTCCTTCTCGTTTTATGACATCTGCAATGGAGTGAGCACCTTTTCTATGCCTTGGTGAATCAGCATGTTTCTTTTTTTTTTTAACTTTCAATTTTTTATGCTTGAATAATTTCCCAGGGAGTTTTTTTTTTTTTAATACTTTAAGTTCTGGGGTACATGTGCACAACGTGCAGGTTTGTTATGTAGGTCACTGGTCGTTAGAGAAATGCAAATCAAAACCATCTCATCTCATCTCCAATGAGATATCGATACCATCTCACACCAGTTAGAATGGTGATCATTAAAAAGTCAGGAAACAATAGATGCTGGAGAGGATGTGGAGAAATAGGAACGCTTTTACACTGCTGGTGGGAGTGCAAATTAGTTCAACCATTATGGAAGACATTGTGGAGATTCCTCAAGGATCTAGAACTAGAAATACCATTTGACCCAGCATGCTTCTTATGTTAGGATCAGCTTCTAACATTTTATTGTTTGTGCTTCCAATGTTATGATATATTTTCAAGACTTTTAAAAATGTGAAGTTGTTTATGTTTTGTTGTTTGCTAGTATCATTTCTTCCAGGATATCTTCATTCTTTGTCACATCCACTTCATTTATGTGAAAAAGTAGCCTTCAGTAAGTTCTTCTAGCTACATATCTGAAGCAGCAATGTCAATGTTTCCACAGTTATCTATTGCTTCTATAACTGCATTTGTTTGATTAAAATTTCAGTTACTATATTATCACACTTATCTTTCCTGCATTTTCATTTTTCTTGACCTATTTTGAGTTTTGTAAGATGGCATATGAACTTATAACTAGGAAACAAGGAGACAACACAACTGTATGATTTGCTATCTGTAGGCAAACTGAATAATAGATGTACAGGGCTCAAAACCAACAGACTTTGAAAGAAGTGATTGGTCTTTGATTATAATTCTTATCTGCTTTTTAGGTATTTGTGGACTGAAGAGCTATCAGAAAACTTTGCACTTTTTGCAATTGATTGCAGTGAATATACCTTGATAACTAAGATTTTAACTGTGAAGGTAGGGGACTGGTTTCATCTAACTAAACTGTGCTAATTAAAACTTGGCAAAATTTAAACAATTAGTGCTTCTTGGACTTAATTTTGTTAGCCATTTATTTGTTATACCTATTGGCCCAGGCAGAATCTCAATATGCAGATTTCAATGGTCATAAAATATTCATCACCTATCTCTAGGATAAATGGATAATATTACCTGCCCTCTAGGATGTCACAGCATTTGGAGAGAGATATGAGAAATAATATAAACCATAGATATTAAACGATATACTAAGTGGTAATTGCTACAAGTGAGGAATGGATGCTTAAACAAAATAGAAATAAAGTGGCCAGAATGTAGTCAACATTCAACACAGTCTATTTTGTAATGAGAAAAATTACTTATGAGTAAATTCTAAGATTCAAAATCAATTGAGATTTGTTTTCTTTCACCAATTCAGGATAATTATGCCCCAGCTTACGTGAGGAAATAATTTCTCATTTGCATTAAATCTGGTTTACTACTGACTAGTTAAGTTATTTGAGACAGGCTTTGAAGCTGTCTCTCATTACAGTGTCCTTGAACTATCTCATTTTAATGTATCTGCTTTTGAATAGATGCAGATAAAGGATCTCTTCACTTCTGATACCCCTTTAAGTACAAGCAAATCATTGCTGGCAGAGTTAAATGTTTTCTTTTAGGGAAAAAGTTAGTGCATCTCCCTTCAGCCTTTCATTGAAAGACAGTAAGTTTCTTCATAGTTTTCACTACTGCTGCCTGGAAAGAACTGTTTCTTAGCTTCTCCTGCTTTCAGGTATGAAGTGTGCATGACCTGGCAGTACTTACTGGGTCTCCATGTAGTGTAGGCTCCCAATTCTCCATTACTGTGTGCATTCTGTTGGGCCTGATAGTGTGTGTATTTGTCACAGTGCTTGTAATAAAAAATTTATTTCTTCATTAGTATATTCTGTGGATGCTTCTCCCTCTGCCATGAGTTAAAGATTTGTCTGGTGTGATCAGCACAGAAATTAAGTAAAATGCCTTCATCTCCCAGAAGGACTGTATTTAATATCTCCCATTTAATTTCAGGTAGTACCTGAAGCATGTTAAGAGACACTCTTACCTAATATAAAGAAATGATTGAAAATAGTTCCAACATGCTAAAATTGACTACAGTAACATAACGATAGTACCAAAAGAAGTGTTATAGGCCGAGCGTGGGGGCTCATGCCTGTAATCCCAGCACTTTGGGAGGCTGAGGCAGGCAGATCACGAAGTCAGGAGATCGAGACCATCCTAGCTAACACAGTGAAACCCTGTCTCTACTAAAACTACAAAAAAATTAGCTGGTCATGGTGGTGGGCGCCTGTAGTCTCACCTACTTGGGAGGCTGAGGCAGGAGAATGGGGTGAACCAGGGAGGCGGAACTTGCAGTGAGCTGAGATCCCGCCACTGCACTCAAGCCTTGGGGACAAAGCGAGACTCCATCTAAAAAAAAAAAAAGTGTTACATTTTATATACTCAGACTTTTTTAGAATTTAATATTCCATTTAGTACAGATTGTCTTAGTTCCTCATTAAATTTCCAATTGAGAATTATTTGCAGGCAAGCAAATGAAAACATAAGCTAATAAACTATAAAAAAGCACAATGTATATTTGTGGAAACAGAAATATAAATTTGAGCTAGTGGCTTTATTTACATGGGATACTAAATAATAACTATATTAAATGTGCTAATATTTCGAAAGACCTGCTTTTACCTAATAGTATGCTAAAAGAAACTTTGGATATAATAATAAACATAGGTTCTAATTTCAATCAGAATAAATTCTTGGAAAAAATGTACTTGTCAACAAACGTTTGAAATGTACAACACTGAAAAGTGGTGTCAGAGAGCAGTTATTAACTTTCCACCTAGTCACGAGAGGTAGGCTGATGCAAGAGAGGGTCATATCAAATGGGACAACTTTGCAGAGTTTGAATATGGAAAAGGACCTCACCTGAGACACAGGGTGAGTGAGGGGACAGGAGTAAGAGGGTTTGAGAAAGCATTTCAGGTCATAGCGACATTGAACGAAGGCAGAAGGGTGCCAAGCAGAACCATGCCTCGCTGTACCAATAGTAGTACTGATGGAGCATTACAGGGATGCTGAGCAAAATATGAGGCTGCTGAGGCAGTCAGTGAAGGCAATTTTGGAATTTTGGATGTACCATAGTATGGGTATCAGAGGAACTTGGAATGCATCTCAGAGGAGAGAGAATCTAAAGAGATGCAGCAATTCAAGGAATGTTTTTCTGTTCCTGTGTTAATTTTCTTAGGATTATAGCTTCCAGCTTCATTGATGTTACTGCAGAGGATATGATTTTATTCTTTTTCATGGCTATGTACTATTTCATGGTATATATGAACTACATTTCCTTTTTCCAATCTAACATTGATGGGAACCTTGGTTGATTCCATGTCTTCGCTATTGTGAACAGTGCAACGATGAACATATGAGTGTATGTGTCTTTTTGGTGGAATGATTTATTTTCTTTCGGGTATATACCCAGTAATGGGATTGCTGAGTCAAATGGTAGCTCTGTTTTAAGTTCTTTAAGAAATCTACAGACTGCTTTCCACAGCGGTTGAACTAATTCACATTTCCACCAGCAATATATAAGCGTTGTTTCTTCTCTGCAGCCTTGCCAGCATTTGTTGTTTGACTTTTAAATACTAGCCATTCTGACCAGTGCGGGATGATATCTCACTGTAGTTTTGGTTTGCATTTGTCTGATTAGTGATGCTGAGCATTTTTTTTCACATTTGTGAGCTACTTGTATGTCTCCTTTTGATAAGTGTCTGTTTATGTCCTTTTCTCATTTTTAATAGGGTTACAAGTAGGAGTTAAGCACTGGGCACACACAGACATATAAGAGAACAGTAGACACTAGACTAGAAGAGAGTGGAGGGAAGGGGAGTTAAAAAAAATTGCCTACTCTGTACTATGCTCACTATCAGGTTGATAGGATCTGTACTCCAAATCCCAGCATCACACAATATTCCCAGGTAACAAATCTACTTAGATGCTCCCTCTATTTAAAATAAATTTTAAAAATCTACTAGTTAAAACTATTAGAGTAAAACCATAATCCTCAGCAAACACAGGAACATAAAAACAAACACCACAAGTTCTCACTCATAAATGGGAGTTGAATAATGAGAACACATGGACACAGGGAGGGGAACATCACACACCGGGGCCTGTTAAGGGCTGGAGGGAAATGGGAGGGAGAGCATCAGGACAAATATCTAATGCATGCAGGGCTTAAAACCTAGATGACAAATTCATAGGTGCAGCAAACCACCATGGCACATGCATACCTATGTAACAAACCTGCACATTCAACACATGTATCCCAGAACTTAAAGTAAGATTTAGAAAAAACTTCAACCACAAAAAGCTATTAGAGTATATTTTTGATAATTTGGGGTTAAAGAGTCACTACTTCTTATGGTTCAAACTAAGGCCATTTTATTTCAAAATATGGATATAAGTATTAGAAATTGCACTAAACAAAAATAAACACAAAATATTAAACACATCATAAGAATTTACAGTATAGTCCCAGTTTAGAAGTTATTTACTTCAGCTTCCTATAGTAGTACGGAGGATTCTTATTTGGCATTTTTACTAAGAGGAAAAACACTTTTTCAACCTCTCCTCTTCTATTTTTAAATTTTCTTTTGTTTTATGGTGTTACTTTATATAGCAAACAAGATAGTTTTTTTAAAAGCAAATAAAACAAATATTCTATGTACATTTCTCTCTGTATATTTATGCACATACACATATTCAACAAGTTTTTAATATTTTTATATGCCTAGTTTTAAACAAAATGGGCTCAGAATTACAGATTTTTTGGTTTCTCTTAGCAAAACATAGCATGCTTTTCCCATTAACTTTCAAATGTCATTTGTAAGTACATTTTCTAATCATATTATCATAGAAAGTATAAAATAATAGTGTAAACAAAACTTATGCTCATACCTCTTATCTTCCAGTCCTTTCTTTCCAAACCTATAACACTTTTTGGTATCATTCCAGCGATTTAATTGCATTCATCGGTGTAACTACATATTCTTTTACATGAACAAGTTGGTGCACAGTATATACAATATGACTTCACATGTAAAGGATCATAGATTTTGACAAAACGAAGTAGCTAAATACAATTTTAAAGTCCTAGATATTTTACCCTATGTGTGTGTGTGTGTGTGCGCGCTCGCGTGTCTGTGTGTCTTCCACTTTCTTCTCACTTACTGATTATTATATTGTATGGATTGTGTGGATAAATTATATTTTATAATGTTCCTTAGTATTAGGTACATCTTATTTTGTTTCAGAAAGCTGCAAATATTAAGTTAATATATACAATTTTACTTTCTTCTCTATATCTGAATACTTCATATAAATGAGTTGTTGTGTTATAAGGTATTTTAGATTTTGATATATGATACCAATTAACTCTCCATGTACATTGAGTCAATTTCCACTTCCATTGGCAAAAGAGAGGGGTTGTGTCTTCATATCCCTATCTAGTTTAGAGATCAGCAAACATTTTCTCCTTAGTCACTGTGGCAGTTAAATAACTGTGAAATTCTATTCTATAGATTTGGCTCTCGTTGACTATCTAATCATCTTTCATATGTTAGTCACTTTTTTCTTTGAACTGCCTGCAAATACACTTTGCCTACTTTTTGTTCTATTAGTGTACTCATATTTTTATTTACATAGTTGACAACATTTTTTAATCGCATAAGTTATTTTTCCTTATGTGTCTCCTTAATTTTGACTTTACTGGTGATTTTTAGCCTTTATAAATGGTTTTCATTTCTTAATAATATGGTCTGTGAACATTCCATTTTGCAGAATATGCCTTTAACCTCAAATATTAAAATCATTTCGTTTAAAATAATTGGTGTTCCACCAACTTTTATCTCCTATCTTTCCTCAAATCTTACTTGAAAAGACTATAAACGAAGACCCAAAAAATGGAAATGAAAACTTCAGTGAACAAGCATTTCAATACTTTTTGGACGACTGAATTCGGATAAATTAGCATAATTGGTTTAGCAGAATGGAGTAGACTACATGCTAATATTCTTGTAAATGGATTATGTTAGTGCAAAAGTAATTGTAGACTTTACCATTTCTTCTAATGATGAATACTGCAATTACTTTTGTACCAACCTAAAGTAAAGGCCAAAGAATTGAGAACAGGAAGGATTGGGTATCTCAGACCTATTATACCTAGACCCAAACAGCGATTATGCTTCTAGCCTTAACCCTAAAATGTCAGGAGGGAAGCATGGTTTACCCTCAAGATAATTTAAATCAGAGAGGCCCTACACTCAGGAGTCTCATCCCAGTAATTGACCAAAAGCAACCTCAAAATGATAAGGATGTGGTCTGTGAGAGTCAGCGCTGAGGCCGCCCAGACTTTTTCCCTATGCTTTGGTTTAGAAGCGGGACAACCATCCTGATCTCCTAGACAAGAGGTTAGGGGATTCTCCTGTAGAAAACTAAACTGCTTCAGAAAAAGACCTTGCAATACAAATACTTAGGGATTTCCTAATAAAAAGCTATTTTTGATATGGGATCTTCACTTGAAGTCAAGAGTAAGTACTGCTTACACGCTGGCTTTATCAGGAAGATTTTCAAAATATTACATGTAGGAGGAAAATCATAATTGTGAGGGTGGGGAGGGTTATAGTCTATAAAGGTATTATGAAAAGATTTATCCGATAAATGTATTCTACTTTAAATGAAAGCAAATAAATGTTTATGTTTGATAAAATATGATAACACAGGTTGAACATCCCTAATCTGAAATGCTCTAAAATTGGAAACTTTTTGAGTAGCAACATGCCTCTAGTGAAAAATTCCAAACCTGCTTTCATGTGATAATGTATATTACTGAAAATATTGTATAAAATTATATTCAGACTATATATATCAAGTATATATGACACATAAGTGAATTTTGTGTTTAGACTTGGATCCCATCTGCAAGATATATTATTATCTATATGTAAATACTCCAAAATCCAAAGAAAATTGAAATTAGAAACATTTCTGGCCACAAGCACTTCAGATAAGTCATGCTCAGCCAGTGTATTAATACTATTTAAAAATATATAGGTACAGATCAGAAAAAGCACCTGCACATGGTGGTCTGCTAATTTTTGTTTTAAATGTTTTTCAAAATGTAGATAGCATTAATTTGATAAAGTAATATTGATAAAAGTATTTCTATATATTAATATTCTATATTTTCTTAGGCAACTATTTTTTATTTTTCTTTTTCATTTACATCTTTGATCAGTATGAATTTCTTTTTTGAGGAAAAAACATTTAAGGATCTACCTTTGTCTTTAATTCCAAAATATGAGTCACCTATATAATGAATATGTTCTAGAGATCTGGTGTACAGAACGGTGACTATAGTTACTAATGATACATTGTTTATTTGAAATTTGCTAGAAGAGTATATCTTATGTTTCCTCACGACACACACACACACACACACACACACACACACGGTAACAGTGTGGTGATAAATGTGTTAATTAATTTAATTGTGGTAATCATTGCACAACATATATGTGTATCAAATGATATCGAACAGCTTAAATATATACAACTTCTTGTCAATCATACATCAAAACTTATTTGTTTTGTCAGGAAATCTCTCCAAATATCCACTTTTTTCCTTCAATGCTGTTACATTGAACCAGATCTTTAATTAAATGTTACTTGTCAATCATTACTTTCCTGATTATTCTATTAAAAAAACATGAGTTTTGTTCAAAGAAAAAAAGTAGAAATTACTTAGGAGAACACAAAGTAAAAAACACTAAGTCCACACCAAACACATGCAGACTCATTCCACAAGGGATAATCATTTCAGTGTATAAATTGTTCCGGAAATTTTATGACTAAAGCCTTTGAGAAAATACTCCTTTCTAAAAACCTCATTTATTTTCATCCTCCTGAGATAATCATTTAAAATACACCGTTTTCTTCCACAAAAGAGTCCTTCAGGCATTTAAAAGAATTGTCCCCACTTTATCTTCCTTTTTTTCCAAAAGAAAAAAAAAATGCCGCTCTTTTTTACTGTCTTCTAATTCTGTACGCTTAGAAATAAAATATGTTGTCATTTTTTACTGTATTTTCTCATCACTTTTAAGTAGAAATTGTATTTTTAGCTTTCCATTTTTAAATTCATTTAGTAGTCTGACAAAACTTTGTCCGAGCCTGCATACTACAACAAGCTGGAACTGTTTTATATCCAAATTATGTTGAATTTCTATTTTCTATTTATCATATTTTTTACCTTTTTGAACTTTCATTATATTCTTCTTGCAAGAGAATATTAAAACAAGGTTGAAGCTCAATCATTTTGTCATCATACCATATTCTATTCATGATACATTGCTGCATCTTTTTTTTTTTTTTTGAGATGGAGTCTCACTCTATGGCCCAGGCTGGAGTGCAGTGGCCAGATCTCAGCTCACTGCAAGCTCCGCCTCCCGGGTTTACGCCATTCTCCTGCCTCAGCCTCCCAAGTAGCTGGGACTACAGGTGCCTGCCACCTCGCCCAGCTAGTTTTTTGTATTTTTAGTAGAGACGGGGTTTCACCGTGTTAGCCAGGATGATGTCGATCTCCTGACCTCGTGATCCGGCCGTCTCGGCCTCCCAAAGTGCTGGGATTACAGGCTTGAGCCACGATGCCCGGCCTGCTGCATCTTTTTTTCCAAACAATGAACCTATCCCTTTCTCCTCCTTAATGAAAGAAAAAATACAATGTATGTGAACAACATTTCTAATACTTCACAAACTTTGATTCATTCTGAGTCTGGTCTTTTTTCAGGATCCTGGAATCATTTATCTACACCTTCTTCCGTGGATAAAATCCGTTTCATAATTTGCAGAATTGTCACAGGGCTTGAGTGTTTGCTTTAGTCAAATTACTCTTTTTTTTTTTTCAGGAATTATTTGCTACTTTATATTATAAATTTTATTCTTTAGTACTTTTAATATCTCTTATTCTATTTTCTCAGTTGAAAAGCCCATTTACTATTGTATTTCCAAAGCAAGGTTTGTAATCTGGATCTAGGTTCAATTCCTAGCTCTGAGACCTATAAACTTGGACATGCCCTATAGTCTTTGTGAGTCTTGGAGTCTTTCTCTATAAAATGATGAAAATCATGTGCACCCTGAAATTTGTTAGTAATTTTGTTTGAACTAATATTTTTATAACACTCTTGGACAAACTAGGTGTACAGTAAACAGATAATGACAGTCATGAGATTATATCTTTATAATGTTTAAAAATTCTTTCCCTGCCTTAAAACATGTGAACTATAGCTCAATTACCTCATTTTGTGCATGAATATTTTGTATTTTACTAAAAACCTCAAGATGCGATGTAATAATTGTCTTTCCTGATTGGTATTTATTCTTATTGATGTGAATTAGGTCCAGATAAGCAGTTTTTCTATTTTTCTGAAATGTGAATTTGCCATTTGTTAGTTGAGATGCTCTGATAAACTGAATTTTCAGTAGACTTATGAAGATTTTAGTTCCCTAATTATTACAAGCCTTATTTCTATGTGGGTAGTATACTCTATTTTAAATAAGCATGCCTTGATCGCCAGCTTTAAAAAAAAAAAATTATCCTACTGAGATATTGCTTTTGCTGTATCAGATCAAGTCACCCCTAAAACAAGGTCTTTCATTTGGAGAAACAAACTTTGGATTCTTTTTATGAGTCTGTCATTCTGGTCATGAAATCCATGTGATGGAAGAAAACAATTTCTAGCATTATACTCAGATCTAGGAGTAGAAAACTACACACACATAAAAGAGGTGAAAATATCATCTATCCTCAAGTATCCTACAGCTCCCTACCTTGAACTGCGGAGTTGACTTGAAGTTTTGGTTCTTTCAGCTCCATCCTTTGGCCCCTTACTGTACCAGAAGATGAAGTTTTTATTTTTGTCAAAGGTGGCTTATCTTAAACTTGGCACATAAGACTGGTCTGGTCATCATAACTATTTGCCACATGCTAGCTATGACCTTGTCCAGGTAACTTTTCCTCCCCAAAGCCCAGTTTTCTCATCTAAAAGGGATGCCAGCATTCATACATACAAAATATCATTGTTAACAGAAAGGAGTCCCAATCCAGACCCCAAGAAAAGTTTCTTGAATCTCATGCAAAAAAGAATTCAGGGCGAGTCCACAGAGTCAAGTGAAAGCAAGTTTATTAAAACAAAGGAATAAAATGACTACTCCATAAGCAGAGCAGCCCCAAGGGATGCTGGTTTACTATTTTTGTGATTATTTCTTCACAATATGCTAATTAAGGGGTGGATTATTCATGAGTTTCCCAGGAAAGGGGAGGGAAATTCCCAGAACAAACGGTTTCTCTTCTTTTTAGACCATATAGGGTAGCTTCTGGACATTGCTATGGCATTTGTAAACTGTCATGGTGCTGGCAGGAGTGTCTTTTAGCATGCTAATGTATTATAATTAGTGCATAGTGAGCAGTGAGGATGACCAGAGGTCACCTTTGATCGCATCTTGGTTTAGGCAGGTTTTTTTCAGCTTCTTTATTGCATCCTGTTTTATCAGCAGAGTCTTCGTGACTTGTATCTTGTGATACCAGTCCTGCTCACCTCCTGTCTCATCCTGTGTCTTAGAATGCCTAACCTCCTGGGAATGCAGCCCAGCAGGTCTCAGCCTCATTTTATCCAGCCCCTATGCAAGATGGAGTCTCTTGGGTTTGAACACTAGTGCCATTATAATAATTACTTTTAAAAGTTTATTAAAGTTACCTAATAGAGTGCCTGTCACATATGGTGCTAATTCTTAGTTTTTTCCCCTTTAATGTGCCGGATTTTCTCTAAAGTTTTAATGAGGAACCAAAGAGAGCAAAGGATGAATCTGAATACTCGAGAAAATTAAGATTCCTGGGCTGGGGTCAGGGTACACAAGAATGACAATAGCTAACACATAGGAACTTACTATATACCTGACATTCTCCTAAACTGTTTTATATATCTACCCATTTCATCCACAAACAATGCCAAAAGGTAGATGCCATTATCATTTCTTGTTTATGCCTGGGGAAATGAAGCACAGAAAGGTGAAATATCCTCCCAAATGTTTAGGGATAGGAAGCGGTGGAACTGAAATTTGAACCCAGGCAGTATGGGTCCTATGGCTGTGCTCTGAATCACGATACTAAAGTGTCTTACTGTCAAACGGACCCAAACCTCAGTATTTTAATCTTAATAGATTATTCTCTCAATCTAGTATACCAACATAAAAAAAAGACAAAATTGGAATAGCAGCCATTCCATACCCCTAAAAATAGTACAGCTTTGATCTTTCTGTGCCAGGAAGAAATCACTGGCTAACATCTTTCTGTTCCCAGCTCAGCAGTTTCTTTTTTAATCCTCTCCATTTTGGCAAGTAGACAAGGTCACAAAATACATAAGTGCCGCAATTTGATTTTTTTATTTTAAGCTAGACTTCTGACCAGAGTCAGTGACATTTGTAGCTTTTTAATTATACACACATGCCCCTTTCATCTTGCATAATGCTCAGCAATAAAATCAAATGTGCCTTCTTACCTCTGGGTGGCTATTTGGAGCCTAAAGCATTTGTATTATGTGTTAATCAGAACATCTATATTTTGATGGAGTAAATATGGACAAAAAAAAGTAAGTGAAGCAGGAGTTCACTTACTCTATTGTAATGAATTTTTAGTTCTGAAAAACCCACAAAGGGATTAGAAAATGTTGACTATTATGCTCTTTTAGGAAAATATATTGCCTAAGGAGATAGAAGTGCTCACTATTGGGAAACCAAACTGGATTAAAAGGAAGCAAATTGCATGACACAAAGTAACATTCAAATAACTTTTAAGAATTTGATCACAAGACATGGAAGTCAAAAAAGGAGGATAAGGACAGCATGACTTGCAAATGAGTGCTTCTGGCAAAATTTAGAGATATGTTGGCTTTAAGAAACAGACAAAAATTATATTTTCACTTGGTGCTTAGCCCAAGCAAACAGAATTTAAGGAGCAGGTTTGCATGTTTTATTTCATAATCCAAATAGCAAAATTATTGTATTGATTTGGCTATCTCTTCATGTGCCTTCTGATATGGTCGGGCTCTGTGTCCCCGCCCAAATCTCATGTTGAATTGTGTATGATCTGGAGTGCTGGGCCTGGTGATTGTATCATGGGGGTAGTTTCTAATGGTTTAGTACCATCCCTCTGGTGCTGCCTTGTGACTGAATTCTTGTAAGATCTGTTTGTTTGAAAAGTTTGTAGCATTTCCCCACCACCCCCCACCTGTATCTCCCTCCTGCCACCATGTATTTGCTTTCCCTTTGCCCTTCTGCCATGCTTGTGAGTTTCCTAAGGCCTCCCCAGCCATGCCTCCTGTACAGCCTGTGGAACTGAGTCAAATCTCTTTTCTTTATCAATTACCCAGTCTCAGGTAGTTCTTTATAGCAGTGTGAGAATGGACTAATACACCTTCCCTCCTAATTTTAGTACATTCTCTAATATGTCCTTAAATGTTCCCTAAGAAATTATTTATCAGATAAGTAATTTATTTTCATAAAATATAGGAATCAGATAATTTAGAGTATTTCATAATTTCGAATACCTAGATTCCAGGCTATTTTGAATACCAAGAGTTTATTTCAAGTAAGCAAATATTTAAGTAGCTGAATGAAAAACTGTATGTAAAATACTGTGCATATTACTTCAGTTCATAGTATGTGCTCAAGAAACGTTGTTATATTTCTTCAAGCTGAGTTTTATCTCCAAGTTAACTGCTCAGGGTTACTTTTTCTTTTCTTCTTTTTTTACTTGAGCTCTATATTTTTCTCAAATAGAAAATTTACTAATTTAAGATTTTATGAAACTATCTAAGGTTCTGTGGTAGAAAACAAAGATTTAACTTAATACTTCTTCCAATAAGTAAGTTGCAAGTCTAGTTGAGGACATAAGCTTTAAATAGTTAAAAAAAAAAAAAAAATTACATATCAAGGCAGTATAAAGTCAGTTCCAAGTAATTAATGAATAATAATATCTCTAGGAGTTGATAGGAAGGAAAATAAATGGGGTTTTCACGACCAGTGAGGGCTTTATGATGAGAAGTTCATCATTAACTGTGTCACAAGGATAGGCATTTGGAGTGATCAAAAGAGAATTATCTGATAATCCACTGGGGATAATAATAAATCAAAATGAAAATCATCCAAGCCTTTTAAGGGATTAAAAAATTTAAAAATGGAGTAAATATTCAAGGCATTGTGTGACCCATTCTGTATCAGAGAGATTCTTTTGGAATGCGTAGAAATGTTTGAAACTTGATATAGTTATTATATCATTTTTAATATCAGATTAATTCCCATGACTTTGGCATTGTGGAATTTAGTTTGGGAATAGGGGTTAACAAAATGAAAAGTAGGTTTTGAGCAGATGTGCTATGACACATATAGTTCTAAGGAGCTGCAATTAAATACAATTTAATTAATTAATTTCTGCAATTAATTTCAAAAATTAACTGATTCTAGATTTCTGTAGTGGTCAAGTAGAAGACTATGTGTGTGTATCTGTGTAGGACCACCATTTTTATTAGGCTTTAAAAATATTTGAGGTTATAAATCAAGAGGTTTGAGAAAAACTGTCTCTATAGTCCTTGTCAGTTTTAAATACCAATACTCAAGTCTACACAAAGAAAAAAATTATTCAGTTATGTTATATAGGAAAGATTTGATATAGCCATTGAATCTGAAATGTTATTGGAATAAATCGCTTGGAATTTTTTTATTTCAATAAAGAAGAGGTAGGAGAGGATTTAGAATCAGATAGAATTTTTAAAGGTTTGGGGCCATTAACTCTTATATTATGAATGTAATTTTATAAAAGGACTGGATATTCCTTCCTTGCAGACACTGGTTGCCTTTTAACATGATACACTGTTGAACATTAACTTGATATATTGTTCTTTTCTCCATATGTGATGTTTTCAAACTTCCCATAGAGCCAGGCAGGAAATTGCTGTCAATGCCTTAATATTCTTGCGTCTCCATAGGGTAGATGGGAAAGTTCCACACACTAAGAGACTGCTTAGAATGGGACAGTTATCAAAGCACCACAAAACTCAAAGGAATATAGAAAAGAATTTATAAGATGGAAATAATGCGATAACAGAAACTAAAATAACAGCAATAGCAAAAATTATACTTGTGTGACTTTCATCAAACATATAAAGATAAAACAGATAATTTTCAAGCTTTGGGACATAGCAGAATATTATATTTTGACCATTTCTATAGACCATGTCAGAACTATTAAAAAGATTTATATGATCTATATATTTACTTCTTACTAATTAAATGTGTATTTAGTCAAAAACAGTGAAATCATTAACAGTAAAAACATCCCTCTCAAATTCCCAATACAATCTTTAAAATGTTTTCAAATTAAAATTATAAGCCACACATGTAGCTTATAGTTTACACTTAAATGGATATCTAACTTACATTTAGGTGTACTCAATGTTTTATGACTTAAATATTTAGGTCATATCAAAAATCATAGCTTAGCCTAGTCTACCCCAAATATGCTCAGAAAACTTATATTAGCCTATGACTGGGCAAAGTTTATCTTATAATTAAGTATTGAATATTTCGTGTAACTTACTGAATACTGTAGTCAAACTGTGGTTTAGGCAGAGCTGCTCTGAGTCATGTTTAAAGAGGAAACTGGAGTTCTATCAGATGAGTAGAATACAGAATAGACAGTGTATCTGTTATCCATACTTCACAACAAACCACTCCAACATTTAGTGGCTTAAAGCCACAACAATTCTATTTCTTATAATTCTTTATCCTGGACTAGATAGTTTGTTAGTGGTTCTGCTCCTTATGGTGTATGCTAGGGGTAGAGTGTCCCAGGGATATTTCGTACTCACATGTGTTGTGCCTCGTGTGTAGCTCAAGCAGCTAGGGGATTGCTGGCCATCTCTGTGTTGCCTCTAACATGTTTATCTTGGGCTCTCTAAAAGAATAGTAATCTCAGGGTGATAAGATTTTTACTTGACAACTACATTCCCAGGAAGAGTTTTGCAGAAGGGCTGAAGCTGAAAGTTGCAAGTCTTTCATAGTTTAATATTGGAAGTTACAGAGTCACCTCCACCACATTGTCTTAGTTAAAGGAAGCTCTAAGACCAGCTCACACTCAAGAGAGTGGAAAAGAGATTTCACTTATTGATGGGGGCAGTGATAATACAGTTGCAGTCATCTGCCACAGAAATCTAGGCTCTTTTTAGCGTATTATAGTTGTGCATTACTTAAAGTTGGAAATACCTTCTGAGAAAGACATTGTTAGGGGGATTTCATCACTGTGCCAACATAAGAGAATTTATTAACTGAAACCTAGATGGTATAGCCTACTATATGCCTAGGTTATATGACATAACCTATTGTTCCTAGGCTACATACTTGTACAGCATGTTACTGTACTGAATACTGTAGGGAATTCTAACACAGTGGCCAGTATCTGCATATCTAAATATATCTATACATAGAAAAACTAAAGTAAAAATACAACATTACAGTTATATGGGATGACCATTATATATTGAATCCATCACCAACCAAAACATTGTTAGGACATGTGACTGTAGGTGTATAATTAGTATCCATTCCTAATGTAACTTCTTAGTATAAGATACCTGTATTTGCACCTGACTAGAAGATGAAATGAAAAGGGAACACCCTTTCCTCAAAGGGCACATTGAAAATTGCTCTAACCACTTCTGCTTTCCTTTTGCTAGCAGAACTTACTTGCATGACTGCATCCAGCTCTAAAGGAAGGTGAAAAACGTAATATTCAGGCAGACATGTGCCCAGCAATCAAATCTGGGGCTATTTTTCTATTGAGGAGGGGTATAAGATATTTTTGGATTACTAGAAGTTTCTGCCACAAAACTTAGTAGTGTTGAAATTTTATATTTTTCTTAATGTCCACAGGTAGAGGCTGTGTCTATTTTGTTGCTGCCTACTCTGTAGGATATTCTTCAGAAACTGCAGTATGGAATAGTGCCAGATGGCTATGGAAAGGAAGGTGGCTGTACTGGAGGGTATTTTCTTTCAAAGGCATACCCAGTGAGAACCTACTTTTTATAAACCTAGTTTCTGGATTGCAAGCTCCCATCCATCCTTTCCTAGGAGCTGTAGGCATTTTCCTAGTTACATGGTATTCTTGGATAGATTTGAGTACAGCCGATTGGTTCTCTGCATGCAAAATTCATCTGAGCTACCAGGGAAATATTGCGCCAATGTGTGTCTCTTCACAGTTTAACGATTATTTTAATAAATCTTGAAAATGTTTGCTTCCTATTCAATACTGACAATCCCTTTTCTTCACACACAAACAACTTGTTATAGGCATTTTATTTAGGGAGAACATGATGGTATCTGTCTGAATAAGAACAAAGTAATTTCCCTCAGAGCATTTGCCAAATGCCTTAGGGACACATATTCCATCACTGGCCAATACACTCTTCAGTTCTCATTCCCTAAATTTATCCAGACAGCATATGCATCTAAAGGCAAAACAGTTCTGAATTCAGTTTTTTCAATAATTTAAAATGAAAATTAAAAGGGAAAAGGAACCCAGAGGTCACTAGCTAAATTTTATAAATTGATTCATAATATATCATGATATTCATAATTTTCTTTACATTTTACCTATATATTTAAAACACTCTCCTTTTTGCTCATGTTTCACAATAATTTGGACAATTTAATCTTTTTTTCCCAAGTTTTCTCACAACAGTGAACCTACACAGAGCAACTGTTTAAGTGACTTTTTAGCATCCAAATGAATATTCTCTGCCCTGTGCTTTGCTTTTGAACACCTGACTAGGTTTTTCTACCTCTGATTTTTTGTATTATATTTATTTGGTTTTCTTTCCCAGAATCATCTTTTCTGCATGGTTCTGGGTTAGAGTTGTCCAAAAGAATTGACAACACATTTGAGGGAGGGCATTTATGGTCACCAGGTTCACTTGCTGTAACAGGCAGATTCAGAGGTGCCAGTGGGTTCCTGTCCCACTCCCCTCTTCTATGTGTCTACCTTCTCAAAACCCAGCCCAGTTAATGGGCAGCAACTCTATGCCCTCTCAGAAGTTTGGCAATAGACCCACAAAGATGGTAGCTACACAGAAACAAGGTTTTTCATAGGCTTCTCTACCTACTTTTTCTATGATCTCTCAACTCTCTCCTAGACATTTACTTCCCAGCTCTTTCCAGAATTACATAGTAACTAATTCTCATTGTATATAACTTGATCATACCAATAGGGTTCAACCGTGGGTTCAAGTGTTTAAGCTGAAAAAAACTGTTGGTTCTTTAGGTGGTAGAGAGCCATACCAGCAAATGGAGTGACTGATTACCTCCAGATGACAAAAAGAAACATTTTGTAAAATTTAAGCTACTATTCATTTACTGTTTTCTGTTACTCACAGATAATGGTCAAAGGTAATATGCAGGCTCTCTAAAACTATTCCAAATAACAGAATTTCCCTTAATGCCAAAAGTATTCCTATCTTGTCCTCGCTAATGTATAGAAAATCAAATGCAATTTCATAGAATTAACTATAAGTTCTATATTCAAGAACAATATAACAATATCTATTTTCTCACAACTGTCTCCCTAACATATAACAGTAAGAGATATATAGTCAAAGAAAAATAAAACACTTATTGAAAAATGAATCCTTTTTGAAAATATAGTCCTTTATGAATAAAACGTGGATAATTTGAAAAAATGTGGTAAATATTTTACACCTCTAGGGTAACATTTAGTTGCTGAAAAAGTGATTCATTTTATTAATCATTTAAGTATTAATGTGCAAATTTTCAATTGTACTTCCATAGCCTAGAGATTAAGAATTAATTCAGATAATAAGTCCCACTGAAATTCCAAATTGGAAGTCATATTTCTTAAAGCCATATTCTCTACTCTGAAGTTTATAGTCTTCTGAAGAGCAGGGGCCATCACTTGTTGCAAGGAATTCATAAATCCATGCAGGCATCAAACATTTTTAGAATTTTTAAATGTCTAGTATAACATGAATTGCCTTTTTAAAAAGCATGTGAACTAAACAGGTTCACATATATTTAAGATTTACTAGTACTGCCTTTTTACTATATTCTCTTAATCAGCATCTACTAAAATCAGAAGTACTGTCACTTCTCTTTACAAATCATTACAAATAACTTATAACCAACTTAGTCATCCTCTCTCAAAATGGTAAAAGTGTGTGTGTGTATATATTCTCATATATGTAAATATATATATGAGATTCTATATCAGTACTGGGAAACTGGCAAGGACATCCTTTGCCAACCAAAAATTTCAAACAAGACTTATAAAAAATATAGTTCAGATAAGATCAAATTAAGAAAAGGAAATCGCCTAGAAGTCATTAATTGTGGTGGTGGGGAAAACACTTGGATAATAGGAGGGTGTATCATGCATTAGAAATACACCAAGATTTCTAGCAGTGGCAAGGTGGAGGTAATAAAATGGCTTTTGTTAGTGGGCAAATTTCAACCGTATAAATAGCAAAACCTTACTTCAACACAATGGAGCAAGAACATGTTATGAGTCTCCTAATATGATATAATGTGAAATATATTGGATCATCTGACAAGTATTTTTCTCAGATACATAAATCTTGAATCACCTTTGGCTGTTAGCTGTAGCTTGAGATTAAAAAAATACAAAAAGAGCATCTTAAATCTCAACATGAGGAAACAGGAGAAAACCAATTCATAAAGTGGGATTTTCTGTAAGGGTAGACTGGATATTTTCAACAAATCAATTGCACGAGAAAAAGTGGACATGATAAGCCTTACATACATTAAAAATTATTCTTGTGACAAAACCAAACAACAATAGGTAGATCTTATTTGTATCCTGATTTAAAAAAAAAAATTGCTTGTACTGTGGGTACATATCAACATGCTTTAATTTTTAGAGATGAGTCACATATGGATGATATGTCTCTGTGGCAGGCAGAATAATGGCCCTCCAAAGTTGTCTGTATCCTAAATGTCCCTTTCTCAACCATGATTATGTTGTGCTACATTGAAAAAGGATAATTAAGGCTACATGTGAAATTAAGGTTGCTAATCAGGTCACTTTAAAATAAAAAGATTATTCTGGGTTATTTGTGTGGGCCCAGTGTAATCACAAGGTCCTTTAAATGTAAAAGAGGTAAATATGCAGTGTCAGGCTGATATGATATAGTCCTGTCAACACCTTGATTTCATCCTTGGGAGACTCATTTTGGACTTCTGACCTCCAGAATTATAAGGTAATAAATCTTTGCTAGTTTAAACCTCTAAATTTGTGGTAATATTTCACACCAGCAATAGAAAACTAGCACTCTGAGATTTGAATTAAACATTTTAGCATAATAATTTTAAACATTTAAATAAAGCAAGTAAAACTATTTACTGAAGGAGGTCAGTTTTAGTCTTTGTATTTTTAGGTATGTTTGAAAAATATACAACTTCCATTTAAAGTTATCAATTAAATATATTATAAAAATTAGAAAACTAAATAACATGAAGTGTTGGTGAGCTGTGAGAATATAAAAACACTCATCCATTTCTCATGGAAAATAGGCCATGGTAGGCAGTCAGGAGATATGCAAACAGACTATGTAACTGAAATTTGATCCTGGATATATATTGGAAAGAAAATCTCACACAGCTCCTTTCAAGGGTATGAATGATTATGTTTACTGAGGTATTTTTTATGATTGGGCTCAGTGGGTTGGTAGTTCATTATTAGCAGAATAAATAACTAAGGTCAATTCATATAGAAGAAAACAGCAGTTAGGTGCAACAACATAAAATAAGATAACAAAATGTTATTTACATAAAAGTATACACTCATCAATGATATTCTTCTTAAGGAAATCATGACATATCTGGAAGCATAGAAAAATAAACAGAAAATTCAGTGTAAACTCATTAGGGATCTGTAATTGCCCAATAGATTTTTCCTGCCTGTTGCACAGATAAAACCAATTCACTGAGACCATAGTATTGCATTAGAGAAAGAGTTTAATTAATGCAAGACTGACCAAGTTGAAGCATAAGAGTTTGTTATTGTTCAAATCTACCTCCCAGAGAACTCAGAGGCTAAAGTTTTAATAATTTAGTGGGTAGGCACCTAGAGAATGGGTACTGCTGATTGGTTTAATATGAAATCAGAGAGGGTGAGAAAAGGTCCTCTTGTGCTTAGTCCACCTCTGGGTGGGGTGGCCACAGGACCAGTTGAGTCTTGAGTCATGGGTCTAGGTAGGGTCAGTCAGTTACCAGAAAGCAAAAGTATGAAAAAATCTTAAAATGTCAATATTAGGTTCTACAATAGTGATTTTATATATTGGAGCAATTGGTGAAGTCACAAATCTTGTGACCTCAGGCCACATGACTCATGGCTAGTAAGGGATTATAGAAACTATGCCTACATATTAGCAGAATTTTGCCCTCACCATAATCCTAATTACGTGGTTTTAATTAGTTTTACAAAGGTGATTTCAGTCCCTCAAGGAGGGGTTAGTTTAGGAAGAAACTGTTGTCATCCTTGCTTCAAAGTTAAACTATAAATTCCTCCTATGGTAAGCTTGGCCTATACCCAGGAATGAACAAGGACAGGCAATCTGTGAGGCTAGAAGTAAAAAGATATCAGCCACACTATACTTCTCACTGTCATAATCTTTGAAAAAGTTGTTTCACAACCACAGAAAAATAAAAGGGATAACAATTTTAACTTTTAAGTAGGTACATCTCAATTTCAGAGACATAAATGAGAATAACTCCCTTCATTTATAAACAGTAGTAGAGCTTTAGTCCCTGAATATTCTTCTGATATCCAATCTTGTCTCCTCCAAACCATCCTGCACATTGCAAATGGATTTATTTGAAATAGGGGGAAAAATGGATCATATTGTTTCTTAAAACTGTTCACTTGTTCTTGGGAAACAATCCAGAATCCTTAGTCCGTCTTCCAGGCAGAGAATTAGCCTTGTGTGCGATCTGTCATTCTCTCCTCTTTCTCTCCACTCCAACCCTCTTTACTTCCTTTCATTTCTGAAGTTTCATGCTCCTTGCTCATGGCCTTCACACTTTTGCTTTTCTTTGGTCTGTAATTCTCATTCAGCCACCACCTTTTCCTCAACACACACAAGTCCTAGAAAACCATAGATTTTATAGCACCTAACACAAAAACCAAAAGGAAAAAATGTTCTGACTTTCCAGATAAATTCCATTATTGCACATCTAAAGTACCATATGTCTCATAGACCTTAGATGAATTGAAATAAAACTATATAGTATATAAAGAGTTTGTTTCACTTTCTTTTGGTTTCCATAAAATATTTCCAATCATGAGCACTTCATAATAGCAGGTATTCTGTATTTTTTATGGGGTACAGATTAGGTGCTCCTGAAATATTTGCCGAATGAATTTTAAAAAACATTTATGTATCTAAGCCTCTATTATTAAAATTTTTTTAGTCAGAAGTGTTAAGACAGCACCTTCCACTTTTGACAGATGAATTAAGCAAAAATTAAGAATAAAAGTATTTGGTAATCATATACATAATATAAAGAATATGAATCTATTTTAAGATTTCTAAATGACTTATATATGAAACTCTCTATATGGCTAAAAATGTACAGTCTTTTTAAAATTTCTCATTGGTTTTCAAAAAAAGGATTATCATTTTCACAGGGTTAGAAATTATACACACCACATTTTCTGAGTTCAGGCATAATATGCAAGATTAAAAACAGAAGAAAAAGCAAAAAAAAAAAAAAAAAAAAAAAAAAAAAA
>NW_012112919.1:2972227-2979106 GCF_000951035.1 Colobus angolensis palliatus | reverse complement strand
AAAAAAAAAAAAGAATGTGGCCCAAGTTGGCGTGTGAGTTAAAACATATTTGCAATCCTTAATGAGGTTCCCACGAGAAAGGCTTAAATTCATAGTAATATCAGCAAAGATATGCTATTTATATGTGCAATATCTTCTGGAGACAAGGCATTTTCCTTTCCTTCATCATGCATATTGGATCTTCTTATTTTAGCCCTCACCAGTTAGGAGTTAGAAGTCTAATAACAAAAGGAGTACACGGGAACAGGATGAGGTAGAAGAACACACACAGGCCGTCCCTTATTATGGTTCAAATTAAGATGTTTAGACTTTATTAAGGTGCAAAACCATCACAATTTTGGCATAACATACAATTTTCAATAAACTACGTGAGATATCCAATATTTTGTTATAAAACAAGCTTTGCATTGAATGATTTTGCGCAACTGTAGGCTAATATGTTTTGAGCATGTTTTTAAAGGTAGGCTGAACAATGATGTTTGGTAGGTTAGGTATATTAAATGCATTTTAATCTTACCATATTTTCAACTTATAATGGGTTTATCAGGATACAACCCCACTGAAAGTTGAGGAACATGCATATATGTGTGTGTGTGTGTGTGTGTGTGTATGTATATACTTATATGTATGCATAACACCTACTAAGTGTATGCTAAATGTAATTTTGTGCTAAGATGACCAAATAGAATAAAATACAAACTGACTTTAATTTCTAGGTAAATTAAATATGAAAGTTTAAATCTTAATCAAATTGTAAGGACTAACAAAATATAGACCTTGAGTTATATAGGCCCACTATCCTTATAATATTTGGATATGTTTAAAAGACTATGCTAATATTCTAAGATATAATAATTGCATTAGCAACTGATAATCCTATTTAGGATAAAGAAGATTCTAGTGTGGATTGGAGCTCTGAGGAAATGATAGAGTTACCAAAGCCCTGAATATATATCCAGAGATACATATTTGCAGTACAACACAAAGATACTGCAGACAAGTTATGATTTATCTCCATTTAAATGGTGAATATAAAATCCTGTTTATGTGATTTATGGAGTCTGAGAAATGCATATTTCCTTTTGGAACATTAACAAATGACTGAGCACTCTGGTCAAGAGAACCATTAATTTAGGAAGAGGATACACTTGATCTTGCACTTAATCGAGAAACACATTTCCCTAGATTAAGAAAAGAATCCAAGAGAATTAGGAATGCAAGGTTGTCTCCCATGCAGAAAGGTCAGAGCAAACCCAAAGCACTTTATAAAAATGGCAAGCTTGGCAGAACAGTACGCAATGCCTACTGTTTCCACAGCAGTGCTCAGGATGGCCGGGGGGAAGAGAGAAAAGGATCTACCATGTTAATCTCTTGCTTAAAAGTCTCCAGTGATAACTTTTCTCTAAAGCAGAGGTTTTCAAACTTTTTCAAGCATCTGAGGCAGAATTTCTCAGCCTTGGCACTATACATATTTGGGCCCAGATAATTGTTTATCAGGGCCCGAACTGTGTATTAGGGAGAGTTAGCAGCATCATTGGTGACCACCCACTAAATGCCAGCAGCATTTCCACCTCTTGTCACCCAATGACTCCAGGCATTTTCCCTGGGAAGGCAAAATTATTCCCAGTGGAAAACTGCTGAACTAAGACTCATTGATATCCTGTCCACCTCAAAAGCATATCAATTATATGGCAGGAAAAAAGCAGAGTAGATCTCAAATCACTGCCACATACAGACTCCTTTTACTACCTATGTGCCCTAAGAAAGGTGTATCCCTTTTTTTCCCTTTCTACATGTCTATTACAATTCAGCTCGGGTCCCAGTTCATCTCAAAGCTGTCCATGATGATGCCAGTTTCAATTAGCTGTCTGTTTTTTTTTCTCACTCATGCATCTTTAATGCTCATAGAATTTACCATACTGCATTGCAATTTTTGTTAACTTGCCTGCCTTATTTTTTAGGCAGAGAACTTCCTTAAGGTCAAGGAACCTCTCAGCCAACTGTTTATGCATAAAGACTTACGTAAGTGTTGTGGACAGACTGACTGAAAAAATGACTGAGAAAATGAATCAATGTGAGATTCATTTTTCTTATGTAATGTGTAACTTAAAGAAATTGTAAACTTAGATATAGATGTGGAATATAGTGGCAAAATAAGTAAAATATCAGATATTCAGAGGAAAAAGGAGTTAAAGACCCCAGGTGGGAGAAACTAAATAAAATTTCAACTGACTCATACTTAAGGAATGCACAGAGAATATAATTGCCATCTGTTTTTTCTTTAGTGATTGGAATTATACAAATATGAGCTCTATGTATAGTAGAAAATGCTGAATCTGTGTAAAGTCATTATGTGGACAAAACTTAAGAATGGAAACTATTAGAGTTGAAATAAGCCTCCACAAATTTCTAGCCCAACCTCTTCATAAGAATTTCTTTCATCAATGTCCTTATTATTTTACCAGCCTATAAACCCTCCTGTTGTGAGGATTTTATGTCTATGTTACAAATGATAACATTTAGTTTCCTTAAAATACCGTGGTAAGGTCATACAACATTTTCTCTTTACTATGTTAAATATTTCTGGTAACTTCAATATTCTTCTTGTGGCTTGCTTTCTGACCTCATCGTCAAGGTATATTCAAATGAGCAAATACTGGGAGTAAACTATTGTGGTTATCAATTGCCAGTTTAGATATTAGTTGTACAAACTAGTAAGTGCCATTTCAAACTTCCAGTATTCTCCCTCCTTATCCGTAAAGTTAAGATAATTGTAATTTACACTCAGATTTTTATAAGAAATATTAGAAATAATGTAAATTTTCAAAGTGACACTTAGCAGGTGCTTAATAAACGTTAATTTCTATGCTTTTCATTCTGTGCTCCTCTTTCTCATGTATTCTCATTTGATCTGTTATGACAAATTATCCTTCAGAATTGTCTTCACTATCTCATACTGAGATGCTCAGAAAACCTTTTCATTTACTAAGTACTGCTATTACTACAATAATAATTAATTAAAAATAATGGAGACTTTAAGGTGCTTAATATAAGTCTGGCTTTTGAGGAAATGCTCTAAGATCTTCTTGCTACCCTCTCTCTTTCAAAGCATGCTTATTTTACTATGTTATGATATTAGGAAACTGATTCAGTTTGTTACAGGCATAAGCCCATACCTGGAGATAAAGGGGAACTAAAACTGAGTGTAATCAGGCGGGTGAGAGAGTAAGGGAGCTCCACAATAACAAACTCAGGATTCTACATGAGGTGCTTTATCCAGTAGGGTACAATGGAGTGGGAAGAATGAAAAGAAAGGAAAGACAGAACTCTAAACAACCGGACTATGACACAGTGAGAGTAAAATTATTACTTCTAAACACAACCTGCTGGAGAACCAGAACTTATACATACTTACCAGCTATGTTGCCTTGGCTTTAGACGTTCAAACGGTAAAATTTCACAGTTAGAAATTCAGAATTTAGATACTGAACTGTATATAGCAGAAACTCTAGTAACAATTTTATGGAGCACTATGTAAATAGCTATAGTAATATCTGGATATAAAAATGAATAAGCCATATATAAAAAAAATTAAAAGGTCACATGTAGTTTCCTTAGAATTCACTATGCATGCTAAGCAAGTAGTAGGCAGATATACATGCTAAGAAAATGTTCTTTTTAACCTTGTAATTTTTTTAACCCTGGAAAAATGTAAAAGCTAAAGTAGTTATGTATTGCTACATAACTAATATGCCAAAATGTAGTGGCTTAAACTGGAAACATTTACTGTCTTAGTTTCTCTCTGGCTTGGAGTGTCTCATATAATTTCCAATAACCTGTCCACTGGGCTTCAGTCATCTAAGACTTAACTGATGATGGATGGTTTGCTTTCTGATGGGTTACTCACTTGGCTCTTAGCTGGAGGTCCCAATTTCTTGTTACACGGACCTCTTCTCAGAGCAGCCTGTGTTTTCAAGACTGGGAAGCTGTGTTTACTGGCATAAGTGACCCAAGAGAAAAATAGTAACCAAGACAGATGCCATAGAACCTTTTTACAGCCTAGTCTGGGAAGTCACACTCTGTTACTTATGTTTCATTCTATTCATTAGAAACAAGTCACTCCACACTCAAGAAGAAGGGTAAACATCCCTATCTATCACAATATACATGATCTAAAATACAGAGTAAGAGAGGAAGAAAAGGGAAGATGAGACTACATTTTATAATAGCAAAAACATCTAAGAATAGTTCATTCGCTGTGCATGTGATAGGGGTCAGAATCACATTCACATACTGAAACTGAGATTGGTGGTAGAAGCTATAGGTTACTATTTTTTTCCTTTAAAAAGAAAACTTTAGACAAGTTAAGTTTAGCAAGGTTTATTTGAGTAAAGAATGATTCATAAATTGAGCAGCACCCTGAACTGGTTCAGGTGGCTTCACACAGCAACATAAGCAGACACTATTCATAGACAGAAAAAGGAAGTGATATACAAAAACAGCTTGATTGGTTACAGCTCAGCATGTCCTTATGTGGGTGTGATGTGATGAGACATTTGCCTTATATGGACATGTTCTATCAGTTGGAAGTCTGTGATTGGCTGAAACTTGATTGGCATGATTGGCTGAGACTTGGCTGGCTGCTACAAGATACAGTCTTTTTTTTTTTTTTTTTTTTGTTTGTGTGTGTGTGTGTGTGGTCTCATTCTGTAGCCCAGACTGGATAAAGTGGCTCAATCTTGGCCCACTAGAACCTTCATCTTCCAGGTCCAAGCAATTCTTGTGCCTCAGGCTCGTGAGTTGCTGGGGTTATAGGCATGTACCATCATGCTCAGCCTAATAAAACTTTATTTATGGACACTATAGTTTTTTAAAAAACTTTCACATCCAATATTCTTATTTTACCTTTTCAAGCATTTAAAAGTATAAAAATAATTCAAAGCTCTCCAACTATACAGAAACAAGTAAAGGAAAAGGGGCTGTAGCTTGCCAATACCTGACAAACTTTCCCTCTATCAAATATAAATAGTAAAGGTGACAATTGGGGTCTGAGAGCAATGTGTAAAACAGGAACTATTCTGCAATTGAATTCCACAAGCAGTTGAATTTAGGCATTCCTATACTTTATACATGTATATTATCTGACTCATAACACAGCATAAATACCATAAATACAATCTATTCTTTCTTTTTTTTTCTCTCTCTTTTCTTTGGACCAAACTTTTTAACTGGAAGGAGTAAGTCCTGAAGATGGCAGTGGGCTGGAAGTAAAATATAATGTACTATATTTCACTGATTTTTTTTTTTTTTTAAGATTCACATTCTCTTTCAAACATCAAATATAAAATGGATTTTTATCTTATTGATGGCTTACAATCTTTGTCAACCAATCAGGAGCCATAAAGTTGTTTTCATTGCCTTCATGTTCACAGACTTGATAATTGCTATTTTACTCTTCATTGCAATTATTCTGTGTGCTGCATTGTTACTATATATGTTGAGTTTAGTTGCTCTTGAAAATGGCATCAGAAAGATTACACTGAGTCATTTTTGTTTGATTATGCATTTTTGTTTGATTATTCCCTATTTCTGCCTTTCATGGCCCAAAATCTGTCCTTTGGTAATAAACTCAAATTCATCAGCATCAATCCCCTTTCTCACCAACAAATTTTTAAAAAATTTAAATCAAAATGAGTTTATTTCAACCTCTGCTCTCTGCCAGATACTATGTAGGCATTGCTGACAGAAGGCTATATAAAGGCATAGATACTTGCCTTCATTGAGCATAAAATGTATCTGACCTTCCACTTTATTTTAGTAACAATACATTATCTAAACTTTCACACTTCCTGCAAGTTTATCCCTTACACCGGGATAGCAGTCATAATGTTTTATTTGCCTTTTTCTCATATCTTATACCTAATAAAAGTATCAATGATGCTTTTATTAAATAGGTTTTATGATTTTTGTGGATGAAATTGTTAGGAAAGTCTATATGAAATATATTGAATTTGGGTTTTCCTAAAATAGTTAATTGGGATTGCAGACAAAAGGAAGACATTGCAGAAAAGGGGACATAGCATTAGAAGCCAAAGAAGAAAGTTTTAATTCAACTTCTGGGCCACACAGTAAAGTGTCCAATCTGACTAGGACCAAGAGGACTGGGACAAGTGTTTAATGAGCTGATTCAGAACAAAAGATTTGCAATAAAATGTTCTAAAGTCGTTGGTAGCAATGGTTACAGATACCTCGTATTCTCAAAACTTAGTACAAATCCATGATCTTCTTTCTTAGTGTATCATTCTCAATTTTCCCTTATTTCTAACCAAACACAAATTCTAAAATATTTGTGGTTGACCAAAGCCCTGCAAACGTTAAGATAGCGTAGGTTTCAAAGCCAGGTTTGCATTCATACCCTACCCTTTACTAGATAGTCTGCTCCTCAAATTTGAGTTTCCCTCATCTTTGAAATGTAGGTAATGACAATCTGAAAGGCTTATGGTAATATTAAATAATGTACATGTAAAATATATAGAACATGCCCCAGAAATGTGTTACTTTTTTGCTTGTTTCAATTACCTCATTTCCATAAATGATAATACTTAGTTAATATTTTGATCTGTTCTGAAGCACTCAGCTAGCTCATCTGATAGGCCAATAACAACTTGAAAAATGCAGAGAATCCTTGTTGTGTTCACCATTCAGGAGTACACAGTAGATCTTGCTAATCAATTGTTTTACTCCTTCCTGCTTAGAGTAGATAGAGCCTTAGTTAGAATGTGGCGACCGGGCGCGGTGGCTCAAGCCTGTAATCCCAGCACTTTGGGAGGCCGAGACGGGCGGATCACGAGGTCAGGAGATCGAGACCATCCTGGCTAA
>NW_012112919.1:2971673-2972177 GCF_000951035.1 Colobus angolensis palliatus | reverse complement strand
AAACCATCTGAAATACCCAGAAAGATGGAAAGCTCTTCTACATATCTCATGGGTCAAATAAGAGGTGATTATGGTAATTGTAGTCTATTTAGAAAATGACAAGTATGAATTCCAAGAAAGATACAAGAAGAAGAGCACATTGGCATATTTCAATATACTGAAATTAGCAAAATTGAACACAAATAAGTAAAAATTTGAAGGGAGGATGCCTTCATTAACTAGAAAACAGAAAATTACTAAAATTCCAAACTGTCATCCTGCTGCAATATAATTTGCACCAAATAAACAGAGGTGATGAGAAACTTAGGTAGAGCAGGTATGCAAAAACTTGTTCTGGAAAAGAGTAGGTTTTACAGGCCATATATGCTATTTATGGCAGCAACTAAATGCTGCTGTTGTAGTGCTAAAGCACTCAGACAATACAGACAATATGTAAATACACGGGTGGGGCTTGGTTCTCATAAAGCTTTTCTTTCTTTCTTTCTATTTTTTTTTTTTTTTTTT
>NW_012112919.1:2953911-2968747 GCF_000951035.1 Colobus angolensis palliatus | reverse complement strand
TACATTTGCTGAGGAGTGCTTTACTTCCAATTATGTGGTCAATTTTGGACTAAGTGCGATGTGGTGCTGAGAAGAATGTATATTCTGTTGATTTGGGGTGGAGAGTTCTATAGATGTCTATCAGGTAAGATACAGTCTTAAGTTAGTTTTCAATCTGCTAAGTATGGAAGCAGCTCTTGTCCACATTTGATCTAACACTCTCAAACTTTTGGCACTCCTTTGATAAGATCTTGGACAAGTCACTTTTTTTTCCTGTAAAATCCTCAGTTTCCTCATCTATAAATCAAGATAGAGTACAGTGATTTTTTTTTCCAGCTGTAATATTTTCACAGTTGAACTGCAAGAAGGGGAGGAAAGATTTAAGGTAAGTTTTTTTTTGAGATGGAGTCTCACTCTTTTGCCCAGGTTGGGGTGCAGTGTCATGATCTTGGCTCACTGCATGCTCCACCTCCATGGTTCAAGCAATTCCCCTGCCTCAGCCTCCCGAGTAGCTGGGGTTACAGGTGCACGCCACCACGCCTGGCTAATTTTTTTTGTATTTTTAGTAGAGAGGGAGATTTGCCATGTTGGCCAGACTGGTCTTGAAACCCTGACCTCAGACCATCAGCCTGCCTTGGCCTCCTAAAGTGCTGGAATTACAGGTGTGGGCCACCATGCCCAGCCGACAGATTATTTCTTAAAAAAAAAAAAAAAAAAAAAAATTGGTAATCTGCATTTGGCCTTTGATGTATTGCTGGATATAAATATGTGTATATTGCAGAACAAACTATACCTAAAAATGTTTGACTCAAATTATTCTCTAAAATGATTCTATGGATTAGTGAACTCAGATGAATTTATTTGATTGGAGTCAGATCTGAAGGTTTGCCTACACAGCACGTAGGAGAAGGCTGACTCACAATTGATGTTTACTGTCACTGTCTGGAGTTCAGGGCAGGCAACAAGACACTCACGTGTTCTCTCTAAGTGACTAGGAGTTCTCACATATTGCTGCTGGATTTTCAAAAGCCAGAAAACAGAAGATTCTAGGTCAGTGTAGGGCTATACATAGGATTGTCACAATGTAACTTTCTCTTTATGCTACTGGCCACTTAGATTCTATGGAGTGAAGTTACAAACCTCACCTCTCAATGAGAGAGTTGTAAGGTCACAATACAGAAGGAAAAGAAGGAAGAGAGATGTTTCTGCAAATATCTTTGGAAAATATAATAGACCACAATATAGTTAAGTGATAGACATAAGGATCCTTTCTTCACCAATTCTGAAAATATTTGCATTACAAATAGGAGTCAGTTGTGAATCCTAATGTTGTCTATAATTAATCATTGATCACTGCTGGTGCATGGTCAGGAGAGGTGATTTAGCACCTCTTAGGTTGCAAATTTATGAGTTAAAATATAGCCAACACAATTAGGTTATCAATGTGGTCCACTAAAAGAATTTGGGGTTCATATAACTCTTTGAGAAATTTTCTTGTGAACGCATGTATGTGTTTGTGTGTCTGTGAACATAATCTATTCACTTTCCAAGCACTTGTCACACACATTTAGCAAAATTACTAGTGAACAAGTTGACTTTTGTTTTCTTGAAATTGTTATTTAAATCAACAGTCAAAATTATAAATCCATAGATAACAAAGGTATTTTATAGTATATTTCTACAGAAAGTTAATTAGGCTTCAAGTTTTTATAATTTTCCCTTATATCTTGGCTACTTAACAAGCATATTTATAGCTCTACATTTGCTATGACAAATTCGAACCAACTTTGCCATTTTACTTTAGCTCTGTTTAAATAGTCACTCTGCATTATTAGGTCCCAAAACTTACAAAAAATTGTGATGGCTTTGTCAAAAGTGAGGTTTTAGCTTCTAGAAGATCATGAAAAGTAGAAAATCTGTAATTAGATCAGGAGTTAACAGTAGAATTTTTAATGCTGCTTTTGCAGATTATTCTTCTTCCTTTATATTAAGTTTTCAATCTATGTTTTGAAAGAGATGTGTAAAATCCTTTAAGTTCATATTTGGCTAAGACTATAGATGCAGACAGATCAACTCCGTAAATGATGTGTGGAGATTCCATTTCTAGCAGGAGCAGATGAGGTTGGTATGACCAACCTTCCCAGAGAGAACAACTGGAAAATTAGACAAAAATTAAAACAAACACATTTTAAAACATAGGAAATTTTTCCATAGTAATAAGAAACTGTGATGCCAAGATCAACAGAGGGAAACTTGAGTAGCTGACCTTAACTTTTGCATTTTTCTAGGAGATAATTGTTAATACTGAGGATGATTGCTAAGAAGATAAGCAGGGTATTCGGATTTGTGGGGCTGGTGGTACAAAAATTATAGATCACAGCCTACGATGGCATATTAAAATAAGAACAATAACTACCTCAACAAACACAGCAGATCCAGATAAAAGAATGATCAGACACAAAAAACAAATGAGAATTGTGTTCTAGGAAATAAAATACAAGATGAATAATTTCACGAGATAATGGAATAACTATAGAGAAAGATCAAATAGGATATCTAGAATTTTAAAAATACAAGTAAAAATTAAAGACAACTAAAGACAAAATTAACTTGGAAACATGTCACAAAATAATATCTAAATTGAAACATAAAGATATAATGGAATGACAAATAATACAAGGCAATAGATTATAGAAGTCATTTAGAGAAAAAAATTTAGTCTCAAAAATTTGTTTGATCAGAGTCCCAGAAGGAGAAGAAACAGATAATGGGGCAGAAGCAATCCTTGAGGACATTAGATACGAATTTTGTGAAAAGAAATGTCAAAAGCCAGATTCAAAAAGCACTGCAAATATTAAGCAAAATATAAACAAAAACAGTGGGAATGTCATATTAAAACTGCTAAAAAGCAAAGACAAAAACATTAAAATCAGAAGAAATGCTGAATTTAGCCTGTTTAGATGACAGACTTAAAAGCTGAGAATACTACACTTTTCCAAAGAGAAGAATCACAAAAATATTTTAACTTTAAGAGTTTAGTGGGAAGATATTTTTTTGTGGGGATTAAGAACATAGTGGACTATGGGTACAAGTCTTAGAAAGTGGTATATATCACTCTGATATGTTATGAGAATCATAGATTACCCCCTGTGGTAAGAAATAGATTTTACTAGAAAGAATTAACACCTTTAACGAAAAGAAAGAAATCATTAAGAGTCATGTTATGTAGGGGACACCTAATTGTATACATTAGCATTTCTTTACATTTTACTCTATATGATGTTTAAATATCTTGCAGTTCATTAGTTTCAGAAAGAACCCTATTGTTAAACTATAATTAAGTAGTTAAGCATATTAAGCTTGTTTGTGGGAAGCTATGGTTATAAAAATTCTGGATGGTAAATCAAAGCAATCACATCTCCTTGTGTCGAGTAATCTGCATAGGAAATATCTTAACTAAAAAAGAAATAGGGTTGAAGAGCTGGTCATGAGAACCCAAGTCTATAATGAGATGAAATATACTTTGGTTTTAAGATGCAGATTAAAAAACAAACAGCTTGTTTTTGAAAGTCAGAGAGTTATTTTCTTATAAAAACCAATTTTTAACGAAGGAAGACATTAAAACTTAGCCAACACATATCTCATGCTGTAATGCAATTTCTTTTATTGTGCTCCCATTTTAATACTTTAGTTTCTGTGTGTAATCACCATTTATTCAAATATTTCTTTTCCATTAGTCTACTCGGCAGCAAATGAAGCAATTAGTGATATAGATATCATCAGTTTCTTCATTTTATAAGTAAAAATGTGAAGCTCAGAGTGCAAGGCCTAAGGTTATGGGCTCAGAATTTTACACACATAAGACTGTAGCAGATGTTTTCTTGCTATAAATCTTGACATTTTTCACAACAAAGAAGGTTGTTTGCTTGCATATTCAAATCACTATTGAGTACATATTGATTTTTTTTTTAAGAGAGCATGGTGCCTGACAATATAATTTGAGACAAGCTACTAGAGCTAAGAGACAGCTAGAACTAAGATATAAATATCATAAGAAAATGTGTTTTCAAGTAAACTTTAAAAATAAATATTTAATTCACTACGTAAATTTAAGTATATGTGGCTAGAAATAGGAAATGATCAAATATAGAGATTTGGGCTAATTTCCTCATAAGTTGCTGGTACTGTGTTAAGATCAAACTGAAGATCAAATTTTTTTTTTTTTCCATTAGAACTTTTTCATACTCCAGATATTTTTGACTAGTGATTTTTAATTGAACTCTGACTAGTTCAATTAAACTGGCTTAGGATCTCTGAGGTGCAGTCAGACTCTAGGCTGGGGCTGCAGTTATCTGGGACTGGAGGATCAACTTTGAGCTCAGTCATAAAATTGTTGGCAGGACTTAGCTTTCCTCCACAGCTATCAGAGGATTCAGCTTCTTACCACTTGGGCCACAACAGCAACGTTATATGTTGAAGCTGTTTCCCAGAAAGCAAGTGACCAGAGAGAGAGGGAACAAACATGAGAACACCTAAGACATTTATAGCCTAATCTGAGAAGTGAGGCATCTTCACGTCAGCAATATGCTATTGGTCACATAGACCAACGATGGTATAATATGGAAAGGGACATATAGGGTGAAAGTTCCAGGAGGCAGGAATCATTATAGATTGAGTAGCAGCAGGACAAAGTCAAATCCTTTAAATGAGCTCTTAGGATCTATTAATATCTTCTTTTACATTTCAGTTTTATATTCAACATATTCCCTAAATTTTAGCAGTATGTAATTTTTCTGGAATGCCTTAATTCTAATTTAAAACATATTTTATCTATAAAATGTATTTAATATAGTATATAATAAAAAGAGCTTGTTTTAAATATAGTACAATTATGAAACCTAAAAAATACAAAGTTTGCTTAATAACATGCAATTTCCAGACTGTGTTTGGTTTTTCTGACTTGTTTCTCCAGTCCGTAAAACTCCACATAATACATTACCTACCCTTGTGGTTATGTCTAATTTCCACCTATTAAAATGGAAAACTGTTCCTCTTCCTAGGAAATGTCAATCTGTTTATTAGTGCTCTGAATTTTATCTTCTCAGATCCTTCATCTATCTCTTGCAATGATTAATTTTATGTATCAACTTGACTGGGTCGCTGATGCCTAGATATTTGGTTAAATAAGAGTCTGGGTGTTTGTGAGGTTTTTGCTGGATGAAATTAACATTGGAATCAGTAGACTGAGTAAACCAGATTGCCCTCTGTACGTGGGCCTTCTCCAATCAACTGAAGACCTGAATAGAACAAAAAGGCAGAATAAGAGGGAACTCCTGCTGCCTGACTGCTTTAGCTGGACTTTGGTCTTCTCCAGGCTTCAAATTCTAACTGAAACATTGACTCTTCTTGGATCTTGAGCCTGCTGGTTTTCAGCCTGGAACTTAAGCTGTCAAGTCTCCTAGATCACATGTGTTTGACTAGAACTGAAACATACATCAACTTTTCTAGGTCTACATCTTGCCAACTGCAGATCTTGGGACTTCTCAGCTTCCCTAATGTGAGTCAATTCCTTGCTCTGTTGGTTCCATTTCTCTGGGAAACCTTGACTGAAACATCTCTTTTTTTTTGCGTCATCACATTCTTCTCTACTAAACCATTTCCACTGGCAAATAAGCTCTTGCATCTCTGCCTTTAACCTCAGTTTCTCCTTCTGTTTACCGTTCCACTCGTTCTTACTCCTTAGGTCTACTACTCTGCCTTTTTGTTTTTTTATTTCTAGGAGCGTGATGTGAAGGAAATGGGGTAGAAGGAAAGGAGGTAGACATGGTACAGGAATTCAAAGCTTTAGGTGAGAAGTCCAGGTGATAACTAAGCATATCACCTATTCTTAGGAAAATTCGAAATATACAGAAAATTTTCCTTTTGCCATTTATTTATCTGTAATTTTACTAAATTGACCTGAGGCAAACATTTATTTCCCTAGCTTAAGTCTATAGATTTTCTTTTTTCCTTTTCTTAGAGAAAAGGGTACTTAGTATCTCCTGATTCTTTTCCTTTTTTTCTATATTTAAGAAAATGTCCTTTGGACAAATAGAAAAGTTTTTAAACACCAAGATTTTCTAAGCTTGATTTTAAAACTACTCATCATAGGACCTTGATGTAGCATGCCAGCATAACCACAAAATGTTTATTGGCTCACGCACTAAGACCCCAACGACATAGGCAAGAGCAGAGAATATGTAAACACACTGACATTTGGATTCAAACAAGGTGAAAATGTTATTTCCAGATGACGTATTTTGCCTTAATACAAAGATATCATTGAAAGTCATGTTCAGAGGATGACACTGCTCAGTGTAGCAGACCCCATGGGTTGATGGCAGCTGTTTGACAAGTATTCAACTGTCTCTCTAAGCAGAAAGTATGTCTACTTTGTCTTTTGGAGAATGGTGTTAAAATGGCACCCATGTGTTGTGTGGGGTAGCTGATAATGCTCTTTTTGACTCTGAATATTACCTTTTCCCTCTACTTTTTATCAAGAGTAATGTTTTATAGAAGTGGTGGCAAGATGCCAGCAAATGAAAGAGATATAATGACTAATTTATAAGCAACCTAATAGCTTGACTTACACTTGAGTTTCATTTCTATTGGTAAATGGATATTAGGCAAAGAACTGGTTCATATCCTGATACTTCTTCAGTGTTATGTTTATTGAGTTATCTTGCTCTTCTGGTCTGTTTTATTTACAAAATGAAACAGTACTTACCTCATCTTATTGTGAGGAATATAGACTATATGTATTTAATATATAAAATATGTATAAGCATATAGCCTAGTATAATCTCATATTTTAGTATATATTAAGAAGCTCAGTAAAATCTAATCAATATAGTTATAATAAAATTTTAAATATCTTTATGTGTTTAATCTTTGCTCAGTAAATAATTTTAATTTAATTTGACAAAACACACATAAGATTTAGAATCTTAATCAATTTTAAGTGTACAGGTCAATAGTGTTAAATACATTCATATTTTTGTGGAATCATCTCCATTAATCTGCAGAACTGATTTCATCTTGCAAAAGCTGAACCTTCTATACCCATTGAACATTAACTCCTCATGCCCTCTGATATAGCTTAACTGTACGACCCTGCCATATCTCACGTTGAATTGCAGTCCCCATTGTTGGAGATGTGGACTGGTGGGAGGTCATGTGTCACGGGGGTGGATCCCTCATTTCTTGATGCTGTCTTCACAACAGTGAGTGAGTTAGTTATCAGGAAACCTGTTTTTCTAAAAGTATGTAGCACCTCCCCCACCTTCTCACCATGTAAGACACTGGCTTCCCCCATTGCCTTCTGCCATTATTTTCCTTTTTATTTTCTTTCTTTCTTTCCTTTCTTTCCTTTCTTTCCTTTATGTATATTTTGAGATGGAGTTTCTCTCTGTTGCCCAGGCTGGAGTGCAATGGCAAAGTTTTGGCTCACTGAAACTTCTGCCTCCCGGGTTCTAGGGATTCTCCTGCCTCAGTCTCCCAAGTAGTTGGGATTACAGGCATGCACCACTATGCCTGGCTGATTGTTTTTTGTATTTAGTAGAGATGGAGTTTCACAGTGTTGGTCAGGCTAGTTTCGAACTCCTGATTCAGGTGATCCACCAGCTTTGGCCTCCCAAAGTACTGGGATTACAGGGGTGAGCCACTGTGCAGGGGCCCTTCTGCCATTATTCAAAGCTTCATGAGGCCTTGGCAGATGCCAGCACCATGCTTCCTGTACAGCAGAACCATGAGCCTTTTTCCTTTATGAAGTACCCAATATCTGGCATTTCTTTATAACAATGTAAGAATGGCCCAATACACTCTCCTTCCCCAAACTCCTGCCAATCAGTAAACTTTGTCTCTATAAAGCTGACTACTCTGGTACCTCGAGTACATGGAATTCCAGAGTTTGTCTTTTAGCTAGATTAAGAAAAATGACCTCAAAGCTTGTTCATGTTACAGCATATTTCAAAATTATTTCCTTCCTGTTTAAGGCTGAAAAATATTTCACGGTATGTCCATACCACAATTTGATTATCCAGTCATCTGTTAATGAACATTTGGGTTGTTTCTACCTTTTGGCTATTGTGATAATGACAATTTCAGTGAGGATTGAAACAATGGCTTCTCACTTGTGTCTGTATCTCTTCAATTAGAAGAAGCAATTAGTAATCAGAGCACAGATACCTGATGTTTGGAGGTTAGGATCCTTATTGTTCACCCTGGCTCCCGCAAACCATGTGCAAGCTGCTTCAGGAAGAGGCACACAGCTTCCTACCATGGCTAGGATTGGGGATGAATAGACACTACCCAATCAAAAACTGAAACTCACCAAAATAAACAATTTACTATGCAAGCCATCCCTCGGAAGTTAGTAAGACGTGCACTTCGTATTTTCTTCATATTTATTCAATTCAGAACTTCAAAACAGTGACATCAAACAGATTCTACCAGTACAGTTGCTGTCTAGGTGGGGAAATACATTTCTGGAGCTTTCCACTCTGCGGTCTTCCCAGAGTCATTTTCTCAGTAACTATTTTGGGAAAAATAAATTTAAAAAAAATAAACAACTTGCATTTTTTTCTTCACATTTATTTAATTCATTCATTCATGGATTAAAGGTGTGCCATTTGTTAGGCCTCCAGGACTCTGAGGCAAATAAGTAATACAGCCTTCTAGTTTCCAGAAGTTTTAAGTCTAATAAGAGAGGAAGATAAGCAAACAACTGCAACACTGTGTGAATAGAACTTTAATTGAATACTGCAAAGGTTCAGGCCACATGCCTTCCTCTTGGGTGTGAGGGGTAGATGTTGGAGAGCAGAAAATATTTCATTTAATGCACTATCATCTCCTACATATAAGTAATTGGTAAAACAAGGTTGCCCCTTCTTCTGCCTTTCCACTTGGGCTGCTTTGCCATCTCCAAGATCCTGTAAAGGAAGCAAACACATATTAAATGTGGGAAACTGGGTAAATCATTAGTTTTTACTCAAAACATTCTGTTTAATCTCTTTACCTGTCGTTTTTGATAGTCCACTGACTTAAGATATACCTTTTCTGTTTAACTCTAGTCTTCCTTTCTCATGCTCATGAATTTATTCATCAATTTATTAATTCTATAAACATTTGTTGAGCACCTAGTATGCTCCAAGCACAATGCTAGACATTTTGCTACTATCTGGCAATAGAGCGGCAATAAATACAACTTGAAAATATTATCTGTACTATGCAGCTTGTAGTCTAGTGAGAAATATAGACATTAAATAAGTAAATCCAAGATGAATGCCATGTTTCACTTTCTGTCTCTGACACAAATCAGACACATGGCAAATTAAATGATTTATAGGTTCTGTGTTCTAATGGATTCAAAAAATAGGACAAATATGATTCTCTTTAAAAATTCCACTGAATGCTGCTAATTTTGTACCACCAGCCCATAAATACATTATTATTATTTTTATCCAATTTCTACATCTTGCCTGAGGTGGCACCTTGTCAATTGAGAAAGGCCTTTGCAGCTCAGTTTGCTGTATTCTTTATTCTTCCACAAAGGATGGGCATGTAATCTGTTCTAAGACTCAGTGGCTCCTATTCTTGTTATCCTGGATCAAATCTCATTTTATACAAGGCCCAGGAATCAGACCTCCACTGGAGGCAGCTTTGGAGAGCTTCTGACATCTCTGTTTCACAATGTTCCACATATGCTCAGTTTTTGTCCACTCACCAGGGACAGAAGCAGAACATGGTGCGACATCATGAACGGCATTATTTAGCAATGAGCGAGGAGGATACCCCTAGAGAAGTATGTAATTTTAAATTGGAAAAAAAAAATGATCAAGATCCATGGGTGTGAAGAAAACAGCAGCAGCAGATGTTGTGAAACACAGGTAAGAAAGAAAGGTGACAGCTGAGAATGAATTCCTTTTCCTCCAAAGCCTTATGTACTTACTCAATCATGCCAGATGGAGAAGCAATCTCTAAGACATGAGGTCCTGTTGGTCTCACTGCCCTTATCACAAGAGAACTAGTTAAAAATGCTTTCCCAAAGCAGTATAATGATAAAAGTAAATGCAATGTTTCATTTATTAATCAAGATTAGATTTATCTCACTCATTTGAGACAGCAAGCTGTGATGGAAAATAGCAGACTTTGGGTTACAGAGACATGGCTTTGAATCCTAATTCTTTTAATTGCTACCTGAATGACCTTGATGGAATTTTTCTTTCTGAGACTTGGTATTCTCACTTACAAAAGAGTAAGAGCTCACGTTGATTGAGGCCTTACCTTGAGCTGGACATTATGCTAAACAAATTGTTTTATTGTCCCATTTAGTTCTTTAAAAAAAAATATTTGCCCTATGTACTCTTTGCTGGTTTCTATAAAAGAAAATAAAATAGAAGATAATTTAAGGAGTTTAATTAACTTGCAAAAGTCAGCAACCAAATGTAGAAGTCAGGGGATTGAGTGATCCAGGAAGATGTGCCTGAGTTCAAATCCCAGATTCATCATATTAGATTGAACATCTTTTTAAACCTCCTTGTACCACAATTTCTTCATAGATAAAAGCAGGTATTGAAAATAGCGGCATTATATAATGTCTGTGGAAGTAGATGTGATAGCATAAGCATTTTTTTTAGTTTCATTCCTAGAATATAATTGTTCAATATGTTAATAGTTTTAGTAGTTTATTATTGTTACTATTTTTATATTGAATCAATCAGTGTCTAAGAAATAGCTAAATTTAAATCTAGGTCTGTTGCCCTGGAAAGCCCACGCCATACTCACCTACACTGGTGAGTGTTCTTGTTGAGGGTTAAGTGCTAGAGTAATTAGTGGAAATCTTGGCAGTTATTAGGTGCTAAATACTTTGATTCCTCCTAGACTCTCTTCATTTTCCCTTCTAGCTGACAAGAGAATAAAATCTTGGATTTGATGAGGGCTGCACATCTCTCTTTTAAGTTTTTCGATAAATTTATCCAATTTCCATTGCATTCTTCAGGTGTCTGTGTTCTGTTTTGTTTTCCAAACCATTTCCTAGATTTTTTATCCCTATTCTACCTTGTAAATATTGATGATATTCCGGTTTACATACTTGGTAAAATTCTCTTCTTTTTGTTTTCTCATACCAATTATATATTAATTGCTCTGTCAAATACACAATAAATATGAACTGAGTAAGATACTTTATTCAAAAGGATTATTGAAAATAGTTGGGGGAAGGGACTATTGTCATAGAAAAATGAGGGCTATTACGGTAGGGAGAACATTAAAACCAGAAAATATGAGTTTATCAAAAGTTAGACAGATGGGTTTTGTTTTTGTTTTTTTAATGAGAAAGAGTAAACAAAGATCAAAAGAACCAAGTGTGGAAGTGAGATGAACAGTGTCATGATTCAGGAGATAAGGGAGTGCTTTCTTGAGGCCAGCCTATTGGGAGTGACTTTTGAAGATGGGATGTATGTTGTCATAGACTAAGGTTACTCAAAGATAAAGGACTTGGAGGAAATAGAATCTTAAGCAGAGGTTAGTTACCAAACATTTTGTTTAGACTGATCAGTGGGGACAAAGAATTTACTAATTCTTTATCTGACAAAGGATGGGAATTTGGAACAACCTTGTCTGATCTTGTCATAGGTAAATAAGGAGGCATGTTTGAGTCTCATCCAAGTCACTCAGTAAGGGTGGTTCTTGTCAGTAAGCCATTTCCAAAAACATAAAAAGTGAAAAGATTTTTTGACCTTCTGTTTTTCAGGATCACAGAGCTTGGGTCAGTTTCAACAATGTCTAATTTAAAACATGATTTCCACGTATGCCTAAGTATGTCAGAAAGACATGTTAAAAACTTAAGGCAAATTTAACTTAATAGAGTTTAATCGAGTAAAGAATGATTCATAAATCAGACAGCCTCCACAACCAGGATAGATGCAGAGCAACTCCAGGGCTGCTACGTGATCAGAAAACATTTATGGACTGTAAAAGGAGTGTGATGTATGATGTAGAGAAAATGGAAATGGGGTACAAAAGCAGCCAGACTGGTTACAGTTCAGTGGCTGCCTTTTTGAACATGGTTTGAACAGTTGGCTGCCTGTGATTTGACCACTCTGTGATTAGCACAAGGGTAGGTTATAGTCTGTTTATATATCCAGTTGTTGGAGTACATTATTTATAGAGAGAACTGTTGGCCAAACTTAAAATATGTAAGAGGGAAGCTTTAGGCTAAACTTTATTTAATAGACATCACAACCCTGGAATGACATAAACAGTTGTATTCAACATTTCCAAAATTAAAATCATCTTTACTGCTAAAATTTATATTATTTTTGGAATTTTTTTTCTTTTCTTAGTGGCACCTAGTTACCTAACATAAAAATGTGAAAATGAAAAGGAAGGAAAAAGGAGAATGGCTTTAGCTAATCCATCCTCTCCTGGGTGTCTCATACAGTCAACCTTCCGTAACTACAGGTTCTGTGTCCATGGGTTCTGCATTAACAAATTCAGCTGCAGATTTAAAGTGTCCATGGGGAAACAAACATAAATCCAATATAATTAAAAATAATACAAATAATATATAATAGAGTATAACAATTATTTACATAACATTTATATGATATTAGGTATTATAAACACAGTAATCTAAAAATCATTTCAAATATACAGGAGATTATACATGGTTCATATGCAAACACTATACAAACCTATAAAAGGGAATTGAGTGTTTGTAGATTTGGAAATGGGGTTTAGCTTCCTGGAACCAATCCTCCAGGCATATTGAGGGAAGACTGTATTTAACATATGAATTTTTATAGATGAACAAGAAGGAGATAGGCAAGTAAAAACACACTTTTAAATTGAGCAAGAAGTATGTGGAAACAAATGACTAGAGTATTATAATAGTAGGAAGCTCAGTAATAAACAGACTTTTTCTAGAAATATATATTGAGCTGGGCATTTTGTAATTTTTATAAAACCTTTTTTCTTACTGAAAATACAATATATTCTTAGCAAATATATTTCATAAAAAGCATATATACACATAGAGATGTGTAATAAAACAAGATCACTTTACATATGTATTTTGTAACTGCCATTCTTCTAGTTAAGAATGTGTAATGCCTATTTTCCAGTGACATGTAAAATTATTTAGTGGTATCATTTTGAGGTTTTGTGCTTTGTTAAAATACAGCCAGAGGGGGGTGAAGCAAGATGGCCGAGTAGGAACACCTCCAGTCTCCAGCTCCCAGTGCAAGCAACACAGAAGAGGGGTGATTTCTGCATTTTCAACTGAGGTACCGAGTTCATCTCACTAGGGAGTGCAAGACAATCAGTGCTGGTCAGCTGCTGCAGCCCAACAAGCAAGAGCTGAAGCAGAGCGAGGCATCGCCTCACCTGGGAAGTCCAAGGGGGAAGGGAATCCCTTTTCCTAGCCAGGGGAACTGAGACACACAACACCTGGAAAATTGGGTAACTCCCACCCCAATACTGTGCTTTACCAAGGATCTTAGCAAACGGTACACCAGGAGATTATATCCCACACGTGGCCGGGAGGGTCCCACGCCTGCAGAGCCTCCCTCATTGCTAGCACAGCAGTCTGAGATCTAACTGCAAGGCAGCAGGAGGCTGGGGGAGGGGCAACCACCATTGCTGAGGCTTAAGTAGGTAAACAAAGCCTCTGGGAAGCTCGAACTGGGTGGACCCACAGCAGCTCAAGGAGGCCTGCCTGTCTTTGTAGACTCCACCTCTGGGGACAGGGCACAGCTAAACAAACAAACAAAAAAAGTAGCAGAAACCTCTGCAGTTGCAAACGACCCTGTCTGACACCTTTGAAGAGAGCAGTGGATCTCCCAACATGGAGGTTGAGATGTGAGAATGGACAGACTGCCTGCTCAAGTGGGTCCCTGAGCCCTGAGTAGCCTAACTGGGAGACATCCCTCACTGGGGGCAGACTGAACCCCACACCTCACATGGCAGGGTACACCCCTGAGACGAAGCTTCCAAAGCAAGAATCAGACAGGTACACTCGCTGTTCAGCAATATTCTATCTTCTGCAGCCTCTGCTGCTGATACCCAGGCAAACAGCGTCTGGAGTGGACCTCAAGCAATCTCCAACAGATCTACAGCTGAGGGTCCTGACTGTTAGAAGGAAAACTAACAAACAGGAAGGACACCCACACCAAAACCCCATCAGTATGTCATCATCATCAAAGACCAAAGGCAGATAAAACCACAAAGATGGGGAAAAAGCAGTGCAGAAAAGCTGGAAATTCAAAAAATAAGAGTGCATCTCCCCCTCCAAAGGAATGCAGCTCATCACCTGCAATGGATCAAAGCTGGACGGAGAATGACTCTGATGAGTTGAGAGAAGAAGGCTTCAGTCCATCAAACTTCTCAGAGTTAAAGGAGGAATTACATACCCAGCACAAAGAAACTAAAAGTCTTGGAAAAAAGAATGGAAGAATGGATAACTAGAATAATCAATGCAGAGAAGGCCATAAACGAACTGACAGAGACAAAAACCATGACACAAGAAATATGTGACAAATGCACAAGGTTCGGTAACCCACTCAATCAACTGGAAGAAAGAGTATCAGTGATTGAGGATCAAATGAATGAAATGAAGCAAGAAGAGAAGTCTAAAGAAAAAAAGGAAAAGGAAATGAACAAAGCCTTCAAGAAGTATGGGATTATGTGAAAAGATCAAATCTACGTCTGATTGGCATGCCTGAAAGTGAGGAGGAACATGTAACCAAGTTGGAAAACACTCTTCAGGATATCATCCAGGAGAACTTCCCCAACCTAGTAGGGCAGGCCAACATTCAAA
>NW_012112919.1:2937301-2948647 GCF_000951035.1 Colobus angolensis palliatus | reverse complement strand
GGTGCAGCACAGCAACATGGCACAAGTATACATATGTAACAAACCTGCACGTTATGCACATGTACCCTAGAACTTAAAGTAGAATAATAAAAATAAAATAAAAATACAGCCAACTAATCAGTATTCTTTTTCATTGGATGTCAGTGTCATTTCCAGTTGTTTTATGTAAATATTTGTAGAAATATATATTTTTTCTGGAGGATAAATTCTTAGAATCAAAAGAAATAATCACTTTACCAATAGTTAGTAAAGTCAAATTGTCTTATAGGAAACGACTATCACCTTGCATTGTTCAGGAAAAAGATTAAATTTTCTGTTTCCTTTCACAGTCATCTATAAGTATTGTACTTACAAATATAAAATTAATTGGGTGCGTAATTTACATTTATTTGCCTTGCAAGTTTGAGCCTTTTCTCATCTGTATTGACCATCTGTATTTCAATGTCGTGACTTGATCCACATTCTCATGTAAATGTACCTTATATAGGTAGTTATGTATACAATTTCCTATAAAGCCAAATTTTAAATCCTAATTCAAGACTCTTGCCCTAGCTAGGTCTTCCAGTACTATGTTGAATAGGAGTCGTGAAAGTGAGCATCCTTGTCTTGTTTCAGTTCTTGAGGGAAATGCTTTCAACTTTTTCTCATTCAGTATGATATTGGCTGTGAGTATGTCATATATGGGTTTCACTACTTTCACGTATGTTCCCTCTGAGTAATTTGTTAACAGCTTTTATAAAGGGATGCTGAATTTCATCAAATGCTTTTTCTGCATCTATTGAAATGATCTGTGTTTTTAAAAAAATTCTATTTATATTATGCATCACATTTATTGATTTGTATATGTTGAAACATCCTTGCATCCATGGAATAAAACCCATTTGTGGCATATTCTTTTTGATGTGCTGTTGGATTTTGTTTCCTGTATTCTGTTGAGGATATTAACCTATAGTTTGCTTTTTGTTGTTGCTTTCTGGCCTGATTAGAGTAATATCGGCTTCAGAGAATGAGTTCGGGATGAATCTTCTCCTCATTATTTTTTAACAGCTTCAGTAGGATTGGTATCAGTTTGTCTTTTTACACCGTTAAAATGCAGCTATGAATCTGCCTTAAACCTGGGCTGTTTTACTGGGCATGGAGGGGCAAGTTTTTTATTGCTGATTACATTTTATGACTAATTATTGGTTTGTTCCTGACTTCTCTTTCTTCCTGGTTTCCTCTTGGGAGGCTGTATGTTTCCAGGAATTTATCATTTCCTCTAGGTTTTCTAGTTTTTGTCCATAGAGAAGCACATAAGAAATATCTGATCTTTTGTGTTACTGTGGTATCAGTTGTAATGTCATCGTTATCATTTCTGAATGTGCTTATTTGAATTTTCTGTTTACCTTTTCATATTGTGTTCTGAGAATTATTTATACATTCTGGACACAAGTTCTTCAATATTTGATATGCAAGTACTTTCTCAAGTCTGTGTCTTTTTTCATTTTCTTAGCAGTGTTTTTTGCAGAATAAAGGTTGTTTTAATTAATTGATTTATTTTGAGATGGAGTCTTGCTCTGTCACCCAGGCTGGAGTGCAGTGGCGTGATCTTGGCTCGCTGCAACCTCCACCTCCTGGGTTCAAGTGATTCTCCTGCCTCAGCCTCCTGAGTAGCTGGGATTACAGGCGCCCACCACCACACACACCTAACTTTTGCATTTTTAGTAGAGATGGTGTTTCACCTTGTTGGACAGGATGGTTTGGAGTTTCTGCCTCGTGATCTACCCGCCCTGGCCTCCCAAAGTGCTGGGATTACAAGTGTCAGCCATAGCACCTGACTTTTTTATTTATTTATTTTAAAGGAATAAATTGAGGCAGCAATAAATAGCCTACCAATTTAAAAAAGCCCAGGACTAGATGGACTTTTTTTAGTTGACGGCTATTCTTCTTCTTTGTACCTCTACCAGAGGTGCAAAGAAGAGCTGGCATTATTTCTACTGAAACTATTCCAAAAATTTAAAAGCAGAGACTCCTCCATAACTCATTTTATGAGACCAGCATTAGCCTGATATCAAAACCTGGCAGATATACAACACCAAAAATGAAAACTTCAGGCCATTATCCCTGATGAACATCAATGCAAAAATCTTCAATAAAATACTGGCAACTTGAATCCAGCAGCACATCAAAAAGTTTATCCACTACAATCAAGTTGGCTGTATCCCCAAAACGCATGAAGGTTTAACATATACAGATCAATCAATGTAATTCATCACATAAACAGAAAACTAAAGACAAAAACCAAATGATTATCTCAATAGATGCAGAAAAGGCCTTCAATAAAATTCAACATCTCTTCATGTTAAAGCTCTCAATAAAGTAGATATTGGAGGAATGTACTTCAAAATAATAAGAGCCATATATGACAAACCCACAATCAACATCATACTAAATGGGCAAAAGCCAAAAGTATTCCCCTTGAAAACCAGCACAAGATAAAGATGCCCTCTCTCACCAGTCCTGTTCAACACAGTATTGGAAGTTATGGCCAGGACAATCAGGCAAGAGAAAGAAATAAAAGCTATTAAAATAGGAAGAGAATAAGTCAAATTATCTTTGTTTGCAGATGACATGACTCTATATCTAGAAAACCTCATTGTCTCAGCTAAAAGGCTTCTTAAGCTGATAAGCAACTTCAGCCAAGTCTCAGGATACAAAATCAATGTACAAAATTTTCTAGCATTTATATACACCAAAAACAGGCAGGCAGAGATCCAAATCATGAATGAACTCCAATTCACATTTGCTACAAAAAGAATAAAATGCTAGGAATACAGCTAACAAGGGAAGTGAAGGAACTCTTCAAAAAGAACTACAAACCACTGCTCAAGGAAATCAGAACGCAAAGAAATGGAAAAATATTTCATGTTCATGGATAGGAAGAAATGATATCTTGAAAATGGCCATACTGCCCAAAGCAATTTATACATTCAATAGTATTGGCATTAAACTACCTTTGACATTCTTCACAGAATTAGAATAAATATTTTAAAATTCATGTGGAAACATAAGAGAGACTGTATAGCCAAGACAATCCTAAGCAAAAAGAATAAAGCTAGAGACATCATGCTACTTGACTTCAAACTATACTACAAGGCTATAGTAACCAAAACAGCCTGATACTGGCACAAAAACATAGACTAATGGAACAGAATAGAGAACTCAGAAATAAGACTGAATGCCTACATCCATCTGATCTTCAACAAACCTGACAAACAATGGGGAAAGGATTCCCTATGCAATAAAAGGTGCTGGGAGAACTGGCTAGCCACATGCAAATGATTGAAACTGGATTCCTTCCTTACATCTCATACAAAAATTAACTCAAGATGGATTAAGAACTTAAATGCAGAACCTAAAACTGTAAAAACCCTAGAAGAAAATCTAGGCAATACCATTCAAGACATAGGCATGGGCAAAGATTTCATGATGAAAATGCCAAAAACAATTGCAACAAAAGCCAAAATTGACAAAAGGGATCAAATTAAGCCAAAGAGCTTCTGTACAGCAAAAGAAACTATAATCAGAGTGAACAGACAACCTACACAATGGGAGAAACATTTTGCAATCTTTTCATCTGACAAAGGTCTAATATCTGAGTCTACAAGAAACTTAAGTTTACCAGAAAAAAGCAAACCACATTAAAAAGACAACAAAGGACATGAACGGACACTTCTCAAAAAAGACTTTCATGTGGCTAACAAACATATGAAAAAAAGCTCAACATCACTGATCATTAGAAAAATGCAAATCAAAATCACATTCAGATATATCATCTCAGGCCAATCATAATGGCAATTATTAAAAAGTCTGGAAACAACGGATGCTGGCAACTTTGCAGATAAAAGGAAATGCTTTTACACTGTTGGTGGGAGTGTAAATTAGTTCAAGCATTGTGGAAGACATTGTGGAAATTCCTCAAAGATCTAGAGGCAGAAATACCATTTGACCCAGCCATCCCATTTCTGGGTATATGCCCAAAGAAATATAAATCATTCTGTTGTAAAAACACATCCACACATATATTCATTGCAGCGCTATTCACAATAGCAAAGATATCAAATCAACCCGAATGCCCTTCAGTTATAGACTAGATAAAGAAAATGTGGGACCTCTACACCATGGAGTACTGTGCAGCCATAAAAAGAATGAGATCATGTCCTATGCAGAGACATGGATGGAGTTGGAAGCCATTATCCTCAGCAAACTAACACAGGAACAGAAAACTAAACACCGCATATTTCTACTTATAAGTGGGAGCTGAATGATGAGAACACATGGACACATTGTGGGGATCAACACACAGTGGGGCATGTCAGAGTAAGGGGGCTGGGAGGGAGAGCATCAGGAAGAATAGCTAATGGATCCTGGAGTTAATACCTAGGTGATGGGTTTGATCTGTGCAGCAAACCACCATGATACATGTTTCCCTGGGTAACAAACCTGCACATCCTACACATGTGCCCCAGAACTTAAAAGTTGAAGAGAAAAAATAGTGTATGTGATCTAGGCCTTGGTAATGAATTCTTAAGACATGACACCAAAAGCAATCAATCAAAGGTAAATTTTCTTTCTTTTTAGAGTCAACTTTTTATTTCATTGACACCCTGTATTGCTTATTGGTTGCAATATTATTTAGTTCTACTTCAGTCTTTCTTTTTTCTTCCAGGTATGAGTTTGGTTTGTTCTTGAGGAACCAGTATACTTTATAATTTGAACTACAAAGTAAACTCATTATATGATAATACATTTATTGAAATATCTTAAAGCCTTTTACTTTATTTTTCTTAATTTTTCAAGTTTTATTTTTAATTGACAAAAGTTGCACATATTCATGAAGTACAATGAGATGTTTCTATAAATGTACAGATTGTGGATTAACATATGCCTTGTCTCAAATACTGTTTTGTGGTGAGAACATTTAAAATTCATTCCTTTAGTTGTTTTAAAATACACAATATAGTAGGACCCCCTCATTCACAGGGCATAACTTGGAAGACCCTCAGTGGATGCCTGAAACCTCCAAGAAAACCAAACTGTACATATACCATATGCCTTTTTTTTCTATAAATAAATACATATAGTAAACTTTAACCTTTTTCCTTAAAGGACAAACTTTGTGGCTTTTCTTTGGCATATCTGAAATACCACGATCACTACTCTTGCACTTTGGAGCTCTAAGTGTTACTTGAACTATAATATCACAATGAGTGGTCTGATAATCCAGACAGCTACTAAGTGACTAATGGGTGAGCAGCGTACTTAGCATGGATATGCTGGACAAACTGATGATTCATGTCCTCGGCAAGAGAGTGGAATGAGATTTCATTATGCTGCTCAGTACATCCTGTAATTCAAAACTTATGAATTGTGTCTGAATTCTTGTTTAATATTTTTTAACCATGGTTGACCGTGAATAACAGAAACCAAGGAAAGTGAAACCACACATAAATGGGCACTACTGTACATTATTTTAAACTATATATACTGTGCTGTGCAATAGATCACCAGAACCTAATTCTTCCACTCTAACTGAGCTTATGTAGCCTTAGTGTTTCCTCTAGCCATGACCTCCTATTTCCCCAGCCTTGAGTAACAACTATTCTACTCTTTTCTTCTATGAGTTTGTTTTGTTTTTTTTTTTTATTTTGCACATGTAAGTGAGATCTAGTGGTATTTGTCTTTCTGTGCCTAGCTTATTTTATGCAGTGTTATATATGCTAGTTTCATCCATGTTGTTGAAAATGACAGAATTTCCTGTACTTTTAGGACTGAGTGGTATTTCATTGTGTCTAAATACCACATTTTTTAATCCATTCCTCCATTGATGCACACTTCAGTTGTTTCCATATATTTGCTGCTAGGAATAATGCTTCAAAGAGTATGGGAGTACAAACATATTTTTGACATACAAATTTTAATTCTTTGCATACACAGATATTAAATCATGTATCATATAGTAAATCAATTTTTAGTTTGAGAAAAATTCATTCTCTTTTCCAAAATGACTATATTAATTTCCACGAACAGTATATAAGGTTTTCCTTTTCTTTACATCCTTGCCAATACTTGCTGTTTTTCATGTGTTTGATAATAGCCAACCTAACAGCTGGGAAGTAATATCTCATTGTGGTTTTATTTGCATTTCTCTGACTAGAGATGTTTACTGTTATTTTTCATTTATCTGTTGGTTATTGTATGTCATCTTCTGAGGGTCTATTCTATATCTTTACTCAATTTAAATAGTGATTTACTTTTTATTGAGTAACTTGAATTTCTTTTATCTTTTGAATATTAGTCTCTATTCAAGGTATGATTTCTAAAATTATTTTCTACCTATCTGTAGGTTTTAAGTATCTCTTCACTCAGTTATATTCTCTACTGTGAGAAAGTTCTCTGGTTTGATGCACTCACATTTGTCTATTTTTGCTTTCGTTGTCTGTGGTTTTGGGGTTATATATAAAAAGTCACTACCCAAACCAATGTCATGGAGTTTTGTATGGTATGTTTTCTTCTAGCAGTTTTATAGTTTCAGATCTTACATTTATACATTTAATTCATTTTAATTGATTCATCTATAAAGGGTAAGAGTCCATTTTCACTCTCTGGGTGTGGATATCCAGTTGTCCCAGTATCATTTATTGAAGAGATTGTGTTTTCTTGGCTTGTCAAAAATCAGTTGAGCATGTATGTTTCTGGGAATTCTGGTTAGTCAATGTGTCTTTATGCCAGTACCATTGCTATTTTAATTATAGTTTTGTAATTTAGTAGTATGATGTCTTCAGCTTTGTTCTTTTTGGCTAAGATTGGTTTGACTATTCAGGGTCTTTTGTGGTTCCATACAGATTTTAGGATTTTTTCATTTCTGTGAAGAATGACATTAGTCATTTTATAGAATTGCATTAAATCTGTTCTTTACTTTGGGTATTATAGTAGGGTCATTTTTACAACATTAATTTTTTCCAATCCATGAACATGGGATATCTTTTCTTTTTTGTGTATATCCTTTCTTTCTTTTTTTTTTAAACAAATGTTTTACAATTTTTATTGTAGAGTTCTTTCCTTTGTTAAATTCATTCCTAGTTTTTTTTTGTAGCTATTGTAAATGGAATTGCTTTTTTATTTCCCTTTAGCTATTTTGTTGTTGGTATGTGGAAACACCTAATTTTGTAGCCTGCTATCATACTAAATTTGTTTATTACTTTTGAGGTTTCTGATGGTGTCTTTAGGTTTTTCTACATATGAGATTATGCCATCTGCAAAGTTTACTTTGTCTTTTCCAATTTGGGTGCTCTTTATTTTTTGCTTGCCTAATAGCTCTGAACAGTGCTTTCCGTACTATGTTGAATAAAAGTGTTAAAAATGGAAATCTTTGTTTTGTTCCAACTCTTAGAGGAAGCTTTCAAAGTTTCCCTATTTAGTATGATATTAGCCATGGGTTTGTCATAAGTGGCTTTCATGGTTTTGAATATTTTTTTGTGTACCCAATATATTGACAGTTTTTATTATGGAGGGTTTTTGAACTTTATCAAATGCTTTTTTGGCATTAATTGAAATGATAATATGGGTTTTTTTTGATTCTGTAGATTTGATATATCCTATTTGTTTAATTTATTTTAAATTTTCAATATATTTAGTGGTTATAAATGCAAGTTTCTTACATGCATATATTGTGTAGTGGTGAAGTCTGAGATTTTGGTGCACCCATCACCTGAATATCGAACATTGTACCCAGTAGGTAATTTTTCATTGCTACTTTCCTCTTACCCTCCCACCTTTTGTAGTCTCCAGTGTTCATTATTTCATTCCGTATGTCCATGTGTACCTATTGCTTAGCACCTACTTAAAAGTGAGAATATGCAGGCTGGATGAAATGGTTCATGCCTGTAATCTTGACACTTTGGGAGGCCAAGGCAGGTGGATAAGTTGAGCTCAGGAGTTCGAGACCAGCCAAGACAGCATGGCAAAACTCTGTCTCCACCAAAAATACAAATAAATAAATACATAAATAACCAGGTGTGGTGGCACACTCCTGTGGTCCTAGCTACTCAGGAGGCTGAAGTGGAAAGATTGCTTTGGCTAGGAGTTTCAGAATAGCCTAGGCAACATCTCTACAAATAAATAAATAAATAACCAGGTGTGGTGGCACACTCCTGTGGTCCCAGCTACTCAGGAGGCTGAAGTGGAAAGATTGCTTGAGCCCAGGAGGCGGAGGCTGCAGTGAATCAAGATCACGCCACTGCACTCAAGCCTGGGTGAGAGTGAGACCCTGTCTCAATAAAAAAATTTTAAAAAATAAAATTGAGAATATGTGGCATTTCACTTTGTTTCTGAGTGATTTTAGGATAAAAATCACTAAATTTTATTAGGATAAAAAATCAACCATAAAATCATCTGGTCCTGGGGTTTTCTTTGATGGCAGCCACTTAATTTCTGATTCAATATTCTTGCTTGTTATTATCCTGTTCAGATTTCCAAAGTATTCATGATTTAATCTTGGTAGGTTACATATTTCTAGGAATTTATTCATTTTTTCTAGGTTTTTCAATTTGTTGACCCAATTGTTCCTAGTAATTTCTTACGATTCTTTGTATTTCTGCTAACGGTTACTCTGCTAAGGGTTCGTCAACTTTGTTCAGCTTTTGAAAAAACCATCTTTCAGTTTGTTGATCTTTTTCAGTTTTTTTCATTGCCCTTAGTTACTTCTACTCTGAGCTCTATTTTTTCTGCTAACTTTTGATTTACAGTTGACCCTCTAACAGCATGGGGTTGAATTGCATGGATCCACTAATTTACAGAATATTTCAGCCAAATGCAGATGAAAAATACAGTATTTGTGGAATATAAAGCCTGTGTATACAGAGGACAACATTTTGTAACCAAGGGTTCTGCAGGTCTGACTGCGGGATTGGATTATGCAGATTTTGGTATACATAGAGGGCCCTGGAACCTATCCTATGTGTATATCGAAGGATTATTGTAGTTGGCTTTTTTTTCCTTTTCCCCAGTTTCTTGAGGTATAATATTAGGTTGCTTATTTTAGATATTTCTTATTTTCTTATTAAAGGCTTTTAGTGCTGTGAATTTTCCTCCTAGAACTGCTTTGCTGCCTCCCATATTTATTGGTAAGTTGTGTTTCCATTTTCATTTGTCTCAAAGTATGTTCGGCATTTCTCTCAATTTCTTCTTTGACTCAATAATTGTTCAGAGCATATTGTTGAATTTGTTTATTTTCCATTATTCCTTCTGTGATTGAATTCTTGTTTTATATCATTGTGGTCAGAAAAAAAAATACTTGACATAACTTCAATTTTTAAAAATGTGTAAAAACTTTTTTTCCCCTAACATATAATCTATACTGGGGAATATTCCTTCTGAACTAGAAAAAAATATATTCTGTAACTGTTGGATGAAATATTCTGCCTATGTTTGCTAGGTTCATTTCAACTAAAGTATGCGTTAAGTCCAACGTTTTTTTTCTGTTGGCGTTGTTGTTGTTTTTTGAGACAGAGTCTTGCTCTGTCACCAAGGCTGGAGTGCGGTGGTGCGATCTCAGCTCACTGCAAACTCCACCTCCTGGGTTCATGCCATTCTCCTGCCTCAGCCTCCCAAGTAGCTGGGAATTCAGGCACCCGCCACTGTGCCCAGCTAAGTTTTAGTATTTTTTTTTTTTTTTTTTTTTTTTTTAGTAGAGATGGGGTTTCACCGTGGTCTGGATCTCCTGACCTCGTAATCCGCCCATCTTGGCCTCCCAAAGTGTTGGGATTACAGGCGTGAGCCCCCGCGCCTTACCAATCCAATGTTTCTATATTGAGTTTCTGTCTGAATGATCTGTCTAGAGTCGAAGGTGGGTTACTTAAATCCCCTACTATCATTGTGTCGCAGTCTAAGTCTCACTTAAGATCCTTTAATATTCGTTTCATATATTTAAGTGCTCCAGTGTTGGGTATATATCTATTTACAATTTGTATATTCTCTTGATAAATTGACTTCTCTATCACTATGCAATTATCTTATTTTCCTTTTTTTTTTTTCAATAGATTTTGACCTAACATTTACTTTGGCTGTTATAAGTATGGCAGGAGGAGGTATCCCCCTCCTGCCCTCCTTTGGTATCTATTTGCATGAATATTTTGTTCTATCCCCTCACCTTCAGTCTGTAAGTGTCCATTAAGGTAAAGTGAATCTCTTGTGGGCAGCAACCTATAGTTACTTTTTTTTTTTTTTTGATGAGATGGAGTTTCACTCTTTTTGCCCAGGCTGGAGTGCAATGGCACAATCTCAGCTCACCGTAACCTCTGCTTTCCGGGTTCAAGAGATTCTCCTGCCTCAGCCTCCCAAGTAGCTGGGATTACAGGCATGCACCACCAAGCCTGGATAATTTTGTATTTTTAAGTAGAGACAGGGTTTCTCCATGTTGGGCAGGCTGGTCTCAAACTCCCGACCTCAGGTGATCCTCCTGCCTTGGCCTCCCAAAGTGATGGGATTACAGGCATGAGCCACAGCACCCAGCCAGTTACGTCTTTTTTGTTTTGTTTTGTTTTAGTGCTTACTCTTTTTTTTTCTTTTGATGCCGTTTGATTGGTAAATATAATCAATTTGTATGACTAACAGGTAAGGACTTATTCTTGTCATTTTGTTAGCTGTTTTCTGCGTTATTATGGGTATCCTTTGTTTCTTTCTTCTTCTCTCTTTTACTGTGTGGTCTGATAGCTTTCTGTCATAAAATGTTTTGGATTTTCTCTTATCTTTTGTGTATCATATGCTTTTGCTTTGTAGTTGCCTAAAGGGTTAGATAATTACCATATATTGAACAAGCTACTTTATGCTGATAACAACTTAATTTTTTATTGTACACACAGATTCCATACTCCCCCTCCTCTCATGTTTTATATTTTTGGTGTTACAATTAACAATTTTTTATATGTTTTCACAAATTGCTGTAATTTTAGTTGCTTTTAATTAGTTTTGCATTTTAACCTTAATTCTAGATATTTAATGTTGGTTTTACTTACCACCATTGCAGTATTAGAGTGTTTTGGATTTGACAATGTATTTTTATCAGTTTTTTTTTTTTTTACTTGCATGTTTTTATATTATAAACTTGTGTCCTCTTTCTTCAACTTAAATAATTCCCTTTAGCATTTCCTATAATGTAGGTCTACTGGTGATATACTCTCACCTTCATTTGTCGGAGAATGTTTTTATCAATTTTTTTTTTTCAGGGTTGTGAATGTATCTTTCCGCTCTCTTCTGGCCTGTAAGATTACAGATGAAAAATCTTCTGATAATACAATGAAGTTTCCT
>NW_012112919.1:2929191-2937251 GCF_000951035.1 Colobus angolensis palliatus | reverse complement strand
CAGTATTAGAGTGTTTTGGATTTGACAATGTATTTTTATCAGTTTTTTTTTTTTACTTGCATGTTTTTATATTATAAACTCGTGTCCTCTTTCTTCAACTTAAATAATTCCCTTTAGCATTTCCTATAATGTAGGTCTACTGGTGATATACTCTCACCTTCATTTGTCTGAGAATGTTTTTATCAATTTTTTTTTTCAGGGTTGTGAATGTATCTTTCCGCTCTCTTCTGGCCTGTAAGATTACAGATGAAAAATCTTCTGATAATACAATGAAGTTTCCTTTGTACATAATTATTCAGTTTTCACTTGCTGCTTTTAAAACTCTCCCTTCATCTTTAAATTTTGACGATTCAATTATGACATGTCTTGGTTTGGGTCATTTCCATTATTTATTTGAATGTGTTTCTGTCTTTCTCTTCTTCTCCTCCTGAAAACAAATATGTGTACGTTGTTCCACTTGATGATGTCTCATATATCTCTAAAGCTATCTTCACTCACCATTCCTTTTTTTCTTCTGCTGATTCAGATTAGAAGATTTTCATGTATCTGTCTTCTAATTCACTGACTTTTCTTCTTGATTTCTCTGCTGTTGAAACCCTCTACTGAATTTTCTAGTTGTTATAGTTTTCTTCAGTTCTAAGATCCCTGACTGGTATTTTTTGTACTTTCTACCTTATTGTTGAAATTAATGGGATTTTCTCCTTGCATTGCTCTGCTGTCTTCGGAGGTCATCTTTGTTAAAGCAAACTAAATATGGCCTGAGAAGGACTTTGTACTTCTATATTTGAGTCCCTGTGGATAAACTGTAACCTAGCTTAATAGACAAAATTGAAAACCTAGAGTATGGGCCTATAACAATAACTGCGTCTTGGCCAATCCCAGCAGCAATACTTCAACCACTCAAAGCTAAGTGTTCAAACTGTGTTCAGTAAGGCAATGCCAACCTGTAATCAGTCCAGCTGTTTCTGTACTTCACTGCCAATTCCTGTACATTATTTCCTATTTTGTGTCTATAAATCTTCTACCACATGGCTGCCCTGGAGTCTCTGAATCTGCTGTGAATCTGGGGGTTGCCCTATTTGTGAATCATTCATTGCTCAAACTCCTTTAAATTTAATTTGGCTGAAGTTTTTCTTTTATCTTTATGATCTTTATTTTGAGTTCCCTGTTGGGTAGCTTCATTCTACTAAGACTGTTTTTTTTAGAGATTTATTTTTTCTTTTATTTTGAATATATTTCCTTTTTTTTTCTTTTTCTTGATTTCTCCATGTTGGTTTCTGCACATTATATAAGAAATATCTCTCTCCTAGTCTTTTCAGATTGTAGTTGTGTAGGAGAATGATATCAGCAATCTATCTGGCCAGACATTTTAAGGTGCCTCTTCTAATATTTGTGTTTGTATGAATTGCTTTTTCTGTTTTTGGTAGTCCTCAGAAGATTACTATGTGCGATGTCCCATCAGCACCCAAAGACTGACAAAGTTTTCCTAGTTCCTTCTATCTTCATGGCGAAGCTAAACACAGGTGTTTGTCTCTCACTTTGTACTAAGATGGGGAAAAAACATGGGGAAGATCCGCATTCATATTCATATTGTACCATCTGACCTTGAGGAGACAGATACTGGAAGTTGTTTTATTGTATGTCCAACCCTGTGGTCTAAGAAGACTCAGGAAGACAAAGTCCTATAGACTCCCAGAGCTAGATCATTACGCAAACAGTGGAATCGAAAGTTGTTGTGGCCTTAGTACATGCATAAAGTGTTTCCAGGTAGAATGACTAGACATGGATTTATCACAGTGGTGAGCCAGAGAAAAGGCTTAGCAAGTGCTGAGCTCCAGCTCAGGCAGCTAGAGGGTTACTGTTGTGTCCCTGTATAGCTCCCTGAAGCAAGTTAGAAGCCAGGCCATCAAATAGCCACTGGAAGATTGTATTATAAACCCCTGCTGGAAAGAAACAGGAAGTTGTTTTCAAGCCCTGTTTCTGCATTGCTTTTAGGGAACAAGGCTCTTAAAATTGTTTGCATGCCCATAAAAAACTGTCACTTTTTTCTCTGTAGTCTGGAGAGACTCAGATATGCCTAATTTCCTCTGCTCTTGAAGTTGGTGAATTAAGAGCCACACTATAGTTAGAGTGCTATATGTGTTGTCCAAACCCTCATCTCCACAGAGAGAAGCTGGCTGTTTGGGATTCCTTCCTGATTTTATTTCACATACTGGGGTCCCTGGTCCATGCCTGAGTGTACCTCAGCATTTTTTGCTGGTTCGATACAAATGTTTTCTTAGTTGATAAGAAGAAGCCTCTTAAATCATTTCTGACTTTCTTTTAGACTGAATTAATCTGTGAATAAATGTTTATTCAGAGTGCCTACTGGTAGAGAGAGTCAGGAGCCTTCTATTCTGCCATGTTGCTGATATCATCTCAAACCCTCTACATTATTAATGTCCACAAAAAAACCTATGAGATGAAGGTTATTTTTCCTATTTGATACAAAAAAAATGTGACTAAGGAATGTCAAGTCAATTTCCACAGGTACACATCTAATAGGTAGGTGATGGAGTGTATTAGTTCTCACATTGCTAAAAAGAGATACCCGAGATTGAGTAATTTATAAAGAAAAGAGGTTTACTTGGCTCATAATTCTGCAGGTTATATAGGATGTATGGCTTGGGGCATTTGCTTAGCTTCTGGGGCAGCCTCAGGAAACCCACAATCATGGTGGAGGGTGAAGGGGGAGCAGGCATCTCATACGGTAGGAGCAAGAGAGAAAGAACAAGGTGCAACATACTTTTAAGCAGCCAGATCTCATGAGAAGGCACTCACTATCATAAAGACAGCACCAAGCAGATGGTGCTAAACCATTATGAGAAATTCACCCCATAATCCAATCACCTGCCACCAGGCCCCACCTACAATACTGAGGCTTATAGTTCAATATGAGATTTGGGTAGGGATACATAACTGTACTATATCATAGAACTTAGTTTATCAACTTTTGACAAACTCCTTATTGTATATGTTACAAAATGTCATTTGACTTCATACCTATTTAAGAATTCGGAATAGTTTCTAAGGTTTATACTTTTTTTCTTATACAGTAACATGCTTTAGTAGATTTACAATGTAGGGATAAAGTTTGACAAGTAGGACTGAGGGAGAAGAGTCGTGATCAGAGAAAATGGATGCCAAATGTATTCCAGTGTTAGTCTTAGTGTCATTGGTACCACACAGACTCTGAACATTTTGAAGCTATGACAACCTAATCAATAAACTAATGATTGAATCACTTCATTACTTAATATTACATATGGTAATTTATAACTCATATGCCAACACTTCACAGTTTTCATAAAACATTTACAGAGTGATTTCCATAAGCATATGGTTTTCTGTGATACTAGTTGATGACCCTCCATGATGGCACCACCCCCAGGCTTTTGCATTAGGTTGACTGAGCGGCCTGACTTTTTAGTGGTTACAGTACCATTGTTTATACATTTATCAGATAATCAAATTCCCTAGGAAATAATATCAAGTAGGATTATTCATGATCTATGTTCTGCTTTGGACCAACAGAGTATCTTAGAATCAGATTGTCTGGTTTGAAAAAGACAGCTCAATGATTTTCACAACTATTTATGGTCACCATCTTGCTGATGAGATGGACAGATATACAGGAAGTATTAGGATAGACACATTAGGAAATATCTGGGTATAAAAGCAACTCCTGCTATTAAGTGGTTGGTTTTCCTTTCTGTTCTGACAATTGTGCGCTGTGTGTGAGGAGAAACATACATTGCCTTCACTCTCACCTGCATACTCTGAAACTAGATACATATTCTCTACTGCTGGAAGAGAAAAACTCAAATTGTTTTTTATCATTCTCTATGATTAAAAACAAAGAGGGAAGAAGAGAGGGAAGGAAGAAATAAGGTAGGAAGGAAGAAAAATGATAAAATACCCTATGTATTTGACATCCAAACTAACTTATCTCTGGCATACTGATTTAGGCAAGAGTCACCTTCTATGCTGAATTGGAAGGAATTGCTAATTATCATGTCTTTTGACACATAAATCAGGAAGCCCCTGAGAAATCCAAAATCATTACCTGACTACATATATAGCTGTAATTAATAACTGTTTGTAAAAGACTTTGAAGATGAAAAGCACTTTAATTGAAGTAACCCTCAATCATACAGAGGCAGGAAACCTAAGTAAGTGAAAATATTAGAACATGAATGGATTATTTTAAACTAAAATAGCAGGACTTTAAATGTGTGATTGTTTTTTTCTCTTGTCTTGGAATGTCAGTTAGTTACAAAGCTAAAATCAATATGCTAAGTGTTCTAAATAGAGCTACAAACATATCCTATGGGACATAGTAAGAAAAGCTACACTTGGTTTGACTGTCATCTCTCCTGACATACCTCGAGCCTACGTAAAAAAAGAAAAGCTACTTTGAAAGGAATTTGTAGGACTACATTTCCTTTTGGATTTTCTTGTGTCCCAAGAGAAGGAGGGATGTGCTCTGTTCTTCTCAAATTGAAGAAAGTTGAGCAGTTCTCTTAGCAACATCTAAGACATGGGGTGCTTGCAAAATTAAAAAGATGGGCATTTTACTCAATGGATGGAAAAAAGAGATCTTTCTGTGGTCATTAGGAATAAAAAAGGGACAAATTGGCAAAAGTTAGACATATATATAAATCATTATTTTATTTTCCCTTGGAACATAGGGGATTTCATGACAATGGAAATTTTGACCTGCTTCCCCTATGAGTTTCTGATATCAGAAGTCTGACTAGAGCAGGCAACAGTGGCAGAAAGGAAAAAGAGCAACAAATACTACACACAATATATTTTGAATCATTTATCAGAGCAAATATCCCCCAAATTAACTGACCCTAAAATGTGTTTTTCATATAACTTAACACCAAACAAACTAGATTATTTGTATTTTTATTTTAGAAAGTATACTTTTTGAGATTTTACTTTAGGATATACTCATATTTTATAATCCATGTTATGCCTGATCAACAACTTAACCTTATCGCATCAGTCACACCCAACTGCTTAGGAATTAATTCCCAAAATTAGTATTTGCTCTATTTTTTCCTTTCCACATTATATGTGCTCATTTTTTATAAGTTTGCCAAATGCAGAAGTAGTAATCTCTATTGTTTCTGCTTAAACAAGTGGAGGTTTATTACTAGTATGACACATTCACAATGGCAATAAACCTATAGCAGCAGACAGCGATCTTTAAAGACCTTCATGATCAGCAAGAAAACATCTTGCCACTGCACAGTGGTTGTTGCAGCCACTTCTGGAGGGCAGCCAGGAAGGCATTTCAGAGGCTGACTTTCTGGTGGACATAAAAGCCATGGGTCCACTGTTGATTCCTTATTGCTTTACTAATGTCAGTTTGTCAGGTTTTTTAATAGTGTTGGAAAGCTGGCATTCAGCCAGTAGGATAAGCACATAATACATTTCAACTCTGAAAATGGGAAGATACAATCAGATCCTGGTAGATCTGCAAACAAAATGCAAATATATGGCCTGGGCTATGGTGTTGTAGTGACTAGTGATTCTGGTTGGGGGAGGAAGGACTAGAAATTACCTTGGCACGAAATCTACACAACACCTATGCTAAAGAGAAATAAGTTTCTTGACTACTTATTTCTACAATGAAAAAAGGTCATTTTATTACTGTAAAGGTTAAGACATATGTTCCTTTCTAGAAGTTTATCATGACGAAGTATCAGGTTTGTGTAAATTTATACTTGAGTATGTGTATGTAAAATCTTTGTAACAGGTTTTGAAAATTATAACATACCTCTAAACTTTCTATGTACTGGAAGCAAGAGCTTGACCTAACTTTATCAATTATCTGCCTCTTTTAGTCAAAACTAATGTGATTTTGTAATTACTTAACATTAATCAGTTTCTCATTGTGTTTGATGTATTTGAATATTATGAGAATAATGTGAGGTTCTGCTTTCTTGCACAGATTTCATGAGACACAATCTTGGGATGCTATTTTAAAACGGTGAAAACAGAGTAAGATCCAAAGTGACCTAGGGTCACATTTGGACTTTATTACCTACTAACTCTTACAGCCTCAATTCATTCATTCATAATGAAAAAGAAATGTGATACTTTTCAGATTTGTTGTGAGAATTAGATTAAAACATTATGCACTTATGTGTCTGTATAAGATAGCTAATCAAATATTAAATCTGTTAATATTCTCATTTTTAGATTTATTTTAAAGTACCTAGGATAAGGCAAGATATCTTTCTTTGAAGTAAAATTTTAATGAGCTGTCTACCACCATTTTTTTTCTATCTGATCTGCTCTGATAGTTTGAATCAATTGTTTCAACAAATATTTATTGAAAGTCTATGATGATGCTAAATACAGTGATGCTAGTTACCGTAAACATTAAACAGATGAACTGAAAATGCATTCCAGATTTTAAAATGTCATGGCCAGGTGTAGTGGCTCACACCTGTAATTCCAACATTTTGAGAGGCAAAGGCTAGATGATCCCTTAAGACCAGGATTGAGACCAGCCTGGGCTACACAGCAAGGTCCCTTCTCTACAAAGATAAACCTATGAGCTGGGCATGGTGGCACACACTTGTGGTTCTAGCTACTTGGGAGTGTGAGGTGAGAGGATCGCTTGAGCCCGTGAGTTTGAGGATTCAGTGAGCTGTGATTGTGCCACTGTACACCAGCCTGGGTGATAGTGGAAGACCCCATCTCTTAAACTAGTCAGAATTCAATATGAAATATAACATATTCATAAATACTTTTACTATAAACAAAAAATGATATTAAATCAAAAAAGGACATAAAATTTAAAATGCAAAAAGAGATAAATTACAGCCATGAGTAAATATGAAAGTTAGAAAAGTTTCTGGAGGCATGTAAGCATGAATAAAGAGGATATATATATACAGGAAAGTTTAATTACAGAGGAGGGTATATGTCTTAGTCTGTTTTTGCTGCTTTAAGACAATGCCACAGACTGACTAATTTACAAATCTACATAAATTTATGTCTCAAATAGTTCTGGAGGCTGGGAAGTCCAAGATCAAGGTGTCAGCAGTTTTGTGGTCTGGCGAGGTTTCAGTGTCTGCGTACAAGGTAATTTCTTGAACCCTGTCTTTCCTGAAGGAGAAAAACACTGTGCCCTTAACATGGCAGAAGGGAGGAGGGCAAAAAAGGATGAAATTTCCATCAAGGTATTTTATAAGGGAACATAATAATTCACGAGGGTGAAGCCCTCAATGCTCAATGCCCTCCTAAAGTTCACACTTTCTAATACTGTTTCATTGGGGATTGAATTTCAACATGAACTTTAGAGAGGACAAAAACATTCAAATCATAGCAGCATAAAAGAAAGACTTAGAGGAGAGAAAGCCATGAAGGTAAATGGAAAATAGCAAAATACTCATTGTTTTTTTTCTCTGAAGGAGATATGTGGTAGAGTAGAAAACGATATTGAAAGATAAGGTTTGGACAAGATCATAAAGATCATGAAATGCTAATTTAAGTGGTGTTTTATACTTTTTTCCTCATAATATTAGGCATGAGGCAGTCTGTCTCCAAGATGATCTTTAATTCTCCTCCCTGCTCTTATTCAGTCTTTTGTGTAGTCCTGTTCTACACTGAGTTAGGGATAGCCTTGTGTGATATACAGTGGAATGACACAATGTGACTTCTGAGTCTAGATCATAAAAAGCATTCTAGCTTCCTCTTTGGTATCTTGGATAACTGGCTCAGGGAAAGCCTGTAAACATGTCATGAGAATCCTTAAGGAGTCACATGGAGAGCTCCATGTGAAGAAAAACTAAGGCCTTTATCCAGCATTCAGAAAGCTACATGTTTCATAAGGGAGCCACCTTGGGAGTGGATCCTCCGGCCCCAGTTGAGCCTCATGTAAACCAAACCAAACAAAAACAAATAATCCAAGTCAGTATATTTACAACTGCTAAGACTTAACAATAATCCATCTGTGTGTTATGGTGTGTGTATATATATATTTATACATATATATA
>NW_012112919.1:2886954-2928083 GCF_000951035.1 Colobus angolensis palliatus | reverse complement strand
GATCTTGACTCACCACAACCTCCATCTCCTGGGTTTAAGCAATTCTCCTGCCTCAGCTTCCCAAGCTGCTGGGTTTACAGATGCCCGCCACCATGCCTGGTTAATATTTTGTATTTTTAGTAGAGACAGAGTTTCTCACTGTTGGCCAGGCTGGTCTCGAACTCCTGACCTCAGGTGATCCACTCGCCTCAGCCTCTCAAAGTGCTAGGATTACAGGCATGAGCCACCGTGCCCGGCCTAGTGTTTCCTTCTATCGCTTGTGGAAATCATACTATCATATCTATTATGTGGTCAGTCTTCAACACTAGGTTTGATTGACTCAAAACCTTGGTATTCTTACACATCCAGCATAAGGTCCTTGATATTCTTGGAACTCCAGCATGATTCCTCTGTTTCCTAAACCCTAGCTATTTTCTAGGACCCAAGTAGCCTTGAATTTTCTTAGTTCTGGGTGTCAGACTTCAGACTCAGCCTCTTCCATAAGTCTGAAAAATTTCTCTATATTTTACTTATCCAATGTGATATTTTAATTTTTAAAAACTCTTTGCTAAAGCATAAAATGTTTGATAAACATGATGCAAGGTCTTATTGAAATTCATTTGAAAGAGCCCCCTGAAAGTATAAAATAACCATATTTCTCTGACTTTGATTACTTTCACACATCTAATTATGAGGTACAGGAAGATTTCTTGTGTGTAGAGCTCAATAGGAATGGTTTAAGGATGCTGGAAAACCAGTGCAGCTGTCATGGTGATACCTCTCCAGCTGTGAGGACAGAGGGAGTGGGATGAGAATAGTCTTTCCTCCTTGGAGCTTTCAGATGCCTGGCAGCAACCAATCTGTGCCCAGAATCCTAGGGGCAAAGAAGAGGAAGTAGCTAGGTAGCAGCCTAATAACATTTTGCTTAAGCCATCTGGTTCTAGAATGTGATACGCAATGCTTGAGGAATATAGAGTAGGCAGGAGAAATGAGGGCTTTTAACATCAATAAGAAAAAAAAATTCAATTTGAAAAATGTTCTGACTCACCTTTGGCTACCTTTTCTAAGCCCTCTTTAAGTCAACCCTGATTATTATTTAAAATATAATACTTTTACAATAAACATAATATTTGATACTGGTAATCATATTAGTAACAGAAGTGGAATTGAACAAGTGATTTGAAACTAGAGGTTTGGTAATAAGGGAAGAGAGCCTTTGTATTTTGAAATAATCGTGAGTATCTGTTAAAATAGTACTTCCAGGTTTTGCTGTCTTCCGCCGCCTCATCACCCTTTTCCCAACCCCCATCCTGGGCAGGCCCTTATATAATCACCTTTACTTTAATCAGGCAACCTTTTATAGAATGAAATTCCTTGATGAGAAACTGCAGTTCTCTGTTTCAAAGAGCAACGGTGTAGACTGCATGTTGTTGTTAGCAGTGGTAGTGTTACATGACATTTCAATGGACTATAACAAGGTTTTCCTTTTCTCCCTCCCCACCCCTGCAAGAAAGGCTCTTGAGGGGAAAGAAGATCAAATATATCAAGTCTACAAAAGTTTCAGACATATTCTCAATGAATATACTTCCAGATCATTTTGTCCTTTATTTTCATAGTTTGCCTTTGAGTATTGATGATAAACTGTTACCCAAACATCAACTCACAATGATTCCCTAACCTAGGCTTTGTGGGAGTAAACAAAAAGGATCCCAGGAACCCTCAGGTAGCTGAGTGCACTTTTGTTAACTGAAGACTTACGAATCTTGATATTATTTGGATATTTGTCCCTGCCCAAATCTCATGTGGGAGGTGGGGCCTGGTGGGAGGTGTTTGGGTTGTGGGAGCAGGTGCTGTCTTCCATAGTGAGTTATCATAAGATCTGGTCATTTAAAAGCATGTGGCACCTCCCCACCCACCCTTTCTCTCACTTGCTCCTGCCATGTGATGTGCCTGTTCCCCTTTGCCTTCGACCAAAATTGTAAGCTTCCCGAGGCTCCCTAGAAGCAGAGCAGATGCCAGCACCATGCTTCCTATAAGGCCTGAAGAACCATGAGCCAATTAAACCTCTTTTCTTTGTAAATTACCCAGTCTCAGATATGTATTAATAGCAATGCAACAATGCCCTAACACAAATGTACTCCTTGTATGCAGAGGATCTGAGAGAAAGGAGAGATATTCAGTAGAACTGTGTGTGTATAGGGAGATGTGAGCATGTGGATGTTTGCATGGTTATTTGTGTTTGGAGAGGCAGGCAATTTTAGGAAAAGATACAAGCGTAAATTGGGCACTGAATAATAATCCTTTCATCATTAAAGTCGTAGAATTTCAGGGTGTTTGCAATCTTGATGAAGTCATAGATCTTAACTTTGCTCAGTTTTTTCATTAAAATGGGTGTCATGCATGTACAGTAAGTAAGTTAGAGAAGTCTTTGAGTGCTTTACAAAGTATAAAACGCATTAATAATGTTTTTTAAAAAATTATTATGCCTATTATCCTAAAGTATATATCCATCTTCTCTAACATTCCAAGAAAACAAAACAACACAAAAATATTTACTTTGAAAATCCTGGTGAACTTGTCTCTTCTCTAGCCTGTCTTTCACTTCCTGCCAGAAAATTCACTGATTTATCATAAGAAACTTAACTTTAACCTTACAAGATTCTGGCTTAAGACTTAAATATATAAACTATGTGTTGAAAATATCTCCCTAATTATGGGATAATAAAGTTTCAGAAGACAAGGATATTAACATCAACCCCATTCTATCTTAGGAGCACTAACTCAGAAGTTGGGTTGGCTAAAATTTGAATCTTGTTCTTACTATTTGCCCTTGTATAATCTACCTAATATTTCCTTGCCTCAATTTTTGTCATCTGTATCTGAGAAGTAAGAATTACTTTCTAGGATTCTTGAAAAAATTTAATACATGTAACTCAATAATAATATCTAGTAAATAGTCAATTCTTAACATTTAGATTTATTATAAATTGTTTAAGTCTGTTTTCTACAATTTGAGTCTTTTCAACCTCCTCACTTTATGATCAATAGTCATAAAAGAGTGACATCAATATGAGTTTAATCCCCATAATTCTTAAATTATTAAGGTTTGATCAATTGTGTTAATATCCTGGTTTCCAGTTATTGACTTTGGCTTTGTAAAACACATCTATCTGAAGTATCTATCCAATAGCAGATGTACCTGAAACTTTTCGGCATTAGTTTCTTAGATTCTGCTCTTCTCCAAAGATGGCTGCAGATTTTCTGAACTGGTTCAATGCCTTTTTTTTTCCTCTGGAATTTTAGCTTCACAAATTGTAGATATGATAAATCTGTAAGAAATTGATGAGGAAATTAGAGGGCAGCCGGAACTTAATATGGTGCTGAGCATGAGAGAGTCCGAGGAAAACAGGATGAATTGATTAAAAAAATAAAATGCTCCAAATAATGTTTATGAAGGCAGTCAGAAGATTGTTTAATGAGCTCCAGGAAAACAATCTGAAACAGAGGAAGGAGCAAAACGAGTCTCCAAGTGTGGTATTATATGCCAAAGAATTAGCAAAGACATCTTACCTTCACATTCCTTAGGAGCAGTCTCAGTGATTTAACATGTCACAGAGATTTTAATGACACACTACTGAAACTTTAATTAATTTTTCCATCCATATGCAAGCACTCAATTAAATCTCTGCCTCCTCCCCATATGCTCTAAGACTTGCTAGTTACATTTCAATTTGATGCATCGGTGCAGAGGTATAATGCTAGGAGTGGTTTTATTTACAAATGAGATCAAAAGAATATAAGATTTTTTAAGAATCTGAATTGCTTAGTAGAATGGGAAAGACACAAAACCTATTGCATCACTAGATCTCAATCAGGGATGATTTTCCTCCCCCTTCTCTGGGAATACTTGGCAATGTCTACAGACATTTTTCATTACCACAACTGTGTTAGTCCTATTAGCATTTAGTGGGTATAAGGGAAGGTATGCTGCTAATTATTCTTTGGTGCACAGAACACCCTCTCACAACAAACTATCAGGGTCTTAGCAGTGCCAACATTACTAATACCCTGTAATAAGTAGTTATTTATGAAGCATTTGCTTTGTACTGAGTAAGCCCCATTATTTCTAACTATATATAAATAATAACTGTCTCTTTTAAAATTTATTTCACTGGAAATTAAATGATCTAGTTGAGTTCAACTCTATAATAGGCAAGGCAGGAGGTAGAGTGGGATAGAAGGAAGGCTTAGGAGTCTGTTTATCTATCAAATAGATGGCATATATTAGAAATGAGAAATGGGGAAAAGAAAACATTTTCTTATGATTTGATAGTGAACTGACCATTTTGAAAATAATCGTAAGGAAGACAGAAATTCATGTTGAGGATGGCACCTTTGCCTGCAATTATAACCAAAAGATTTAAGAAGGAATTGAAATTTTACTTAGTAGGTTTCTAAAAAATACTATTATTTTAGTAGTCTTCTGGCACTTGTTTTTTTTTTTTTTTTAAATCTTAGGTGACAGAAGCCTTCTAGAAATATAGTCAGGGTAAGGAGTTTCAGGTAGAGACTCAACAAGAAGGGCTCCTGTTTCTTCCTCACTATTGTCTTTGCTCTCAGCATCTCTATGAATGAAAAGTCGGTGAATAAAATCTGACAGCAGATATAAAAACTTTCTATGAAGACAGATAATATTTAACAAAGACAGATATATGCTTGAAGAAAACTCTTGAAAATAGTAGATCAGGAGTTTTTTCAGATATCTGAAAAAATACATTTAGGCAAATACAAAGAAAACACTTTTTTGTCCCAACTTACTAGAAAGACAAGCAGAAAAAAGAATTCAAAAGTCTGTGACTTAAAAATTAGTTTATATAAGATGCTGCAAAGCTTGAATCATGCCCAGCCTCTTTTATCTTCAATGGCACAGAATGCAGATGATATAGACTCCCCACAAGTAAAAAGTCTCTTCTAGGGAAAATAAGAAATTAAGGATAAACACTTCCCCAAATGCCCTCCAATTTTTTTTTTTTTTAAATCAAATGGGGATAGATCTTCCCCTGTATAGGAGGAGGTCATCAATTTTAGAGACTAGTTCCACCTTAATGAGTTAATATCTCCAATTTCACCCACTGCTCCTCCTGAATCTTCTGGGAATCATGGGTTAGCAGTTTGGTTTGGGGGCTAAAAATTTCCAGAAGACTAATAAAATAACTTATATGAGTAAATTACTTAAGATAACTCTAAGATCTCACTTTATATTAGATTATCTTCCCATCTTTACTCATTTTTTATCCATATTGTCTAATATATATTATGTAATCTTATATACATTAAGTGGCAGAAATAATCCCAAGCTACAATGTCAATTATAGAGATATTCCTTTTAGTTGTGCATGGACCTTCTAATTTTATCAAAATCAAAGGAGAAATTATTTAAAATTTATAAACATAAAAAATATCAAATTTATCTTGGAAGGCGAAATCTAAAGTACAAAAAAGTTCAATATTTATTATATTACACATCAATATAGTCTAGTATAGTCTAGTCTTACTCAGATACTCAGAGTTAAAGTTCCTTCAAGTTGTTTTTCCATTTCAGCACCTGTCAAGTTGAATAAATCGCATATTCCATGCTGTTTAAAAAGTCTAAATATTTAAAGGCATACAAGATTAACACATTATTGGCCCTAAATTTCAACTGATAGACCTTAGAGCAGTTACCCTAAGAAAAATGACTTTCTTTGAAGCCAATATTTAGTCTAATCCAATTTGTGCTTTTCATTCCTGAAGAACATAGACTTCATAATACAAGAGTAGACTAAGAAATACTTCGTTTACAGTTTCCAGTACATGTACCTATGCCAGTTTTCCAGAGCTTATGGCCTGTAAAATTTTAATAAATTAAGAGAAATCACTTACTAAGAAGTTAATAATTGCATTGAGAATGAAAGGTACCTATAGGGTATCACTTCCTGGGGTGATTAATGGTGATATTTAATATCTATTTTTGTTTCTCTTTTCTGCATACATGTTGAGATTACACTTTGTAGCACTCTTGTGATAATGTAGCTCCATAAGACTGGTCATGGTTAATAATTTGTGAGCAGGAGTAATGTGTGTCACTTATGGGACCTTTATTTTTCAGTATAAAATCACCCAGATCTCTATTTTTTTCTGCAAGTCTCTTGGTAATACTCCAGATAGCAGGTGCTCCATCAGCCTGAGTCCCAGAGTAAAGAAGTAAAAAAGGAAACTGATTTTTGAGGTTGGAATAATGCTCTCCATGTTTTGAAGGGGCAAAGCATTTGTCAAAACTATTGTTTGTGTTTATCTGGGAACAGATAAGGTACTGTAGTAGACAAATTTCTAGCCCCCTAAAGCTTTCAGTGTTCAAATTCTCAGAACCTGCAAATATGTTACCTTGCAGGGTAAAAGACTGTGGATGTGATGAAGTCAAGTTTCTGGAGATGGGGAGATTATCCTGGATTGTCCAGGTAGTCCCAATGCAATCAGAAGGGGATTTATAGAAAGAAAATAGGGGTTAAAATCAGAAGGGAAATATGAAAAATGCAGAAGTTGACATGATCCTCTCTGAAAATGGAAGAAGGGGGTACAAGCCTAGGAATGTAGGTAACTTGTAGAAACTAGAAAAAAAAAACAAGAAAACAGATTCTCTCCTGGAACCTCCAGTAAAAATGAAGCACTGATTTTAGTCCTGTAAGAACCACATAGAACTTCTAATCTCCAGAAATGTAAGATAGTATATTTGTGTCATCTAGCTGATTTGTTCTTCCTTGACAAGATTCTAAGCATGATGAAATGTCACAAAAGACATGGATCCAGAAAGTACTTTCCAGGACCATGATGTAAACCAAGGAAAGCGGATAGAGATGAGAGAGTATTGGAACCCATAGAGAAGCAAGTTTCTTTATTAAAGATTATAGTAAAAGCAGCTGGGATAATTAAGAGGCCAAGAAGGAGATGAATAAACTACCTTTGTGAGGCAACCACCAATGCCACCAAGACATTCTGTGTTTTAAGGAGTAAATATATTTTTTAATCAAACCAAATCTTATTTTTATGGTTACTAGAGGATAAACATTAGTGTTAATAGCTCTTTGATCATCTTTTGATAGTCTTTCAACTCACTTTTTGGTAGAGGAATATTACAGTATGGTGTGATTACAGTAAGGGCCACATGTATAACTTGTTTGACTAGAGAAGTGTGCACAGTCTCTCAGGCTGCATATTTTCTTTCCTGCCAGATTGTTTCCAACTGCAGTTATAAGGCTACACTAAAAAAAAAAAGTGAGATAGATTTGGCTCTATCACATTTCTTTGCTATGTTGTTTAGTTGCTGGTTCTTTTTGCTTACCATACATTGAGAACAGAATTCAAATTGTTGACTGTGCAAGATAAGCTCCTATGTGAATAGAATTTTTAGTTTTGCTTCATTAGGAGTGGGCGATTTTATTTTCGGCGAGTGTGATACAGGGTTTTGACGCCATAACGATGTCTTCAGTTTCCAGTACTGTTAGGGATTATTCTCTAGAGTACAAGTACCATAGGCAGAGATCGCCTTTGCCAAAGGTTTTTTCTTATTTTAAGTTCCAAGGTACATGTGCAGGTTTGTTACATAGGTAAACGTGTGCCATGGCGATTTTTAATGATAGGTTGGCCACTCTTAGTTGTTGGAAGGATTATTTGTCACGGTGCAGACACGAGTTAGGGTAGACAAATATTTTAATGGAGATGATCATACTTTTCATGTATGGGAATTGTTCAGTTGTAGCCAAAATCCAGGGTAATTCTATAGTCTGTTTTCAATATCATGTGTCCCCTATCCATCAGCATTTTGAGTTTTAAAAGAAAAAGATGCTGACTGGGATACAGTAACTTGAAAAAATCAAAACCTTTGGATATCTCTAATACTTTCAGATTTGGGGGATTTGCTACACAAAGCATGAGCCATGGAGGGACATCACTACATGGGAGCTTGTTAGATATATAGAAGTATATTTAAATCCTACACTATGTTAGTGTGTTCTTGAATCACTATAAAGAAACACCTGAGACTGGGTAATTTATAAAGAAAATAGTTTGATTGGCTCATGGTTCTGCAGGCTGTACAGGAAGCAAGGCACCATCACCTGCTTCTGGTTGGCAAGATTTCTATTGTGGCAGAAGGTGAATGGGTGCAGGTGAGTCACATGGCAAGAGCCAGACCAAGGGGGTGGGGAGGGGGGTGCTACATTATTTTAAACAATGAGATCTCATGTGAACTAACTCAGCAAGAACTCATTTATCACCAAGGGGATGGTGTTACGTTCCAATGACCTCCGATCAGGCCCCACTTCTAGCATTTGGAATCACATTTCAACATGAGATTTGGAGGACACAAATATCTAAACCATATCACACACCAAACTTACATACTCAGAATCTGTATTTTAACCAAATCCCCAAGTGATTAACATGTACACTAAACTTTGTTAACCATTGTTTTATACTTCTCATTCTAAGCAGTGACATTACTAATGAAAATTAGGTACTTTTATTCTAAGATTCAAGGCTGATTTTCTAAATGCTGGCTTGGAGGTGCTACTCTCAGACCAGAGGACAGTGTGGTCCTGAAGAAGCATTACGACTGAATGTAGAGTGGGATTTCCGGCACTAACTGCCAAAGAGAATCACCAGGTATGAGAGGTTGTCACAGACAAACTTAAAAAGCCATTTTCTTAACCTCCTTGTTTTGGACTAAAGTCAATTTAGTTACTTGCCTGAGGCATCAAATTAAAAGGAGGTGTGGAAAACTGAAATCGAGATAAATAATACTTTAATGTAGTACCTTGTCCTCGGAGGTGTGGAAAACTGAAATCGAGATAAATAATACTTTAATGTAGTACCTTGTCCTCACTTGAATCACCCTAATCTTGGCCCTGACTGAGATGCTGACATGTCTAAAATCTCATTTGTGGAAAGATCTAAAGATAAAACTTCCACAAATGTGGACATTCTTACTGACCCATACATTTTGTGTTATTATTTAAAAAAAAATACATAAGTACAATAATAAAAATAAACTCTGCTGCCAAAATTCTCCATTTTTTTGCTAGTGAAAATCTAATAAACATTCTCCACATAATGCAATTGAATCTTTATGGAATAGTAGACACTGCATTTAAAAATGTATTCGATGATTTAGCAAATAAACTCTTTTAGACACCAGGCTTACTGCACTGTTACATTTTTACTGTAAGAAGTAACTCTTCCTTTAAAAAATTTTCCTAAAGACCTTTGTTCTTGTTTTAATTTTTTAGAGTAGAAATATAGGTGAGATCAAGCCTGAATGTTTCTAGAAATCTAAGCAAGCAGTATTTAGAAGTGAAATATAGGGTAGAGTTTACTGCTATATGGTTGAGTTGTGAGTCCCCAGCTAATAGAACCAAAGGACTTTGATAAAACAGGTGATTGTCAAGAAGAGGCTTATTTCACCAGCAGTGAGCATGCCATAAATAACCACACACATGAGAGGTAGAAGAAGCAAATACTATTGCTGCATGTCTTGGTCAACGATAGATCCCGGAGAATTTGTGAAGTTTTGTGGAACAATCAATGCTATGATATCAATGTAGAAGTCAATGTACACTATGCTTAATTCAACTGCTATCTGAAGTTGATCCTGGGATGCTGAGTATATTATTCTGTTTTCATGCTGCTAAAAAAGACACACCCAAAACTGGGAACAAAAAGAGGTCTAACTGGACTTAAACAGTTTGTGGAGGCCTCAGAATCATGGTGGGAGGCAAAAGACACTTCTTACTTGGCAGCGGCAAGAGAAAATGAGCAGGAAGCAAAAGTGGTTTAAACCCCTCATAAAACCCATCATCTCATCAGACTTATTTACTATCACGAGAATACCACAGGAAAAACCAGCCCCCATGATTCAGTTACCTTCCCCTGGGTCACTCCTACAACATGTGGGAATTCTGGGAGATAAAATTCAAGTTGAGATTTGAATGGGGACACAGCCAAACCATATTAGTGAGGCAAAATTTTAGTGAGGTACATATATTGACTCGTTTATCCTTATTTCCAGAAGGCATATGTTTTTCATCAGTAGGCATGATGTGGCTCAGAATGTGGATTGACTTAACATCACTGCATATATAGTCTTCTGGATTGACCAATATGTAATTCTTATTAGACTCCCCCATTTCTCAATGACCCACCCTTTCTTCATGGACAAAATCTTACCTTTTGTCTGGTATACTGACACTTCACTTTCAGGTCTTAAAACATCTTTCCAACTTTATCTTCCATTAATTCCCAGTCTAAAATCTTCACACACATTAATCAACTCATTGACTCTACAGAATCTGATGTTTGTGTTTTCATAACAAAATTGCTCTTTCACTATATTCTATACTTATTTCTGAAATCCTGGTCTGATCAAGGCTTTTCCTCTTCCAGCTACAATTTTCTGACCATCCAAATACAAGGTGGTCTCATTCTCCTTTCATTTCTTATATATGAGCATTCACATAAGTAGTAAGAATTTATTACCTTTTCAATAATGACATATTTTACTGTAATTTTGCTTTTTTTCCCCCAATAAGTGTGCTGTATGCTTTCTCAACTAACATGGAACACTTTCAAAGTTAGTCACATAGTCATCTTTCTTTATAATCTCCAAAATACATTTTGGGCTACAGCAGCACTAGGCTTTTCTCAGATCTTCAGCTCATAGAAATAAACCTCCATCCACATAATTTGCCATTAATTAGATCCATCCATCTAATTTACTCATTTTCCGTTCCCCTGCTATAAACCCATAAAAACTGAAGTCCTTCCTGATGCCTTTCTCCTCCTTACATTCTACATAGAATTTAGGTTTAGAATGTATTAGATATTTCACTAAAAAACTTATCATTTGTTTGTGTCTTCTCTGATTTCTTTGAGCAATGTTTTGTAATTCTCATTATAGAGATCTTTCACCTCCCTGTATTCCTTGGAAGAATCAATATCATTAAAATGGCTATTTTGCCCAAAGAAATGTACAGATTCAACAGTATGCATATCAAACTATCAATGATATTAATGATATTTTTCACAGAACTTGAAAAAAATATTTTAAAATTTATATGGAACCAAAAAAAAAAAAAAAGAGCCTGAATAGCCAAGGCAATCCTAAGCAAAAAAACAAAGCTGTAGGAATCACATTACCCAACTTTATACTACGAGGCTACAGTGACCAAAACAGCATGATATTGGTACAAAAACAGATACATAGACCAATGGAACAGAATAGAGAGCTCAGAAATAAGATGAAACATCTACAACAATCTGATCTTTGCCAAAGCTGCTAAAAACAAGCAATGGAGAAAAGACTCCTTTATTCAATAAATGGTACTGAGACAACTGCCTACCCTTATGCAGAAGACTGAAGCTGGACTCTTTCCTTACACAATATGCAAAAATCAACTCAAGATGGATTAAAGACTTATATGTGAAACCCAAAACTATAAAAATCCTGGAAGACAGCCTAGGCAATACCATCCTGGACATAGGAATGGGCAAAGATTTCATGACAAAGAAACCAAAAGCAATCACAACAAAAGCAAAATTGACAAGTGGAATCTAATTAAACTTGATCATTTATTTTGCTGGGCAGCTCTTAACAGAGTAAGTAGACAACTTGTAGAATGCGAAAAATTACTAAGAAACAATGCATCTGACAAAGGTCTAATATTCAGCATCTATAGGGAACTTAAATTTACAGGAGAAAAACAAAAGTGGGCAAAGGACATGAACAGACACTTCTCAAAAAAGTTCAATATCACAGATCATTAGAGAAATAGAAATCAAAACCACAATCAGTTACCACCTCACACCAGTCAGAATGACCATTATAAAAAGAAGCCCATATCCACTGTTGGTGGGAGTGTAAATTAGTTCAGCCATTTGTGGAAAGCAGTAGGGTAATTTCTTAAAGAGCTACAAGCAGGACTACCATTTGACCCAGCAATCCCATTACTGGGTATATACCCAAAGGAATATAAGCCATTCTGCCATAAAGACACATGCATGTAAATGTTCACTGCAGCACTGTTTACAATAGCAAAGACATGGAATGAACCTAAATATCCATCAATGACAAATTGGATAAAGAAAATGTGCTTCATATACCCTATGAAGTATTATACAGTCATAAAAAAGAACAAGATCATGTATTTGCAGGAATGCAAATTGAGCTGGAGACTATCATCCCTAGCAAACTAACACAGGAACAGGAAACCAGATACCACATATTCTGACTTACAAGTGGAAGCTAAATAATAACTTACGAACACAAAGAAGGAAACAGACACTGGGGTCTACTTGAAGTAGGAGGGTGGGAAGAGAGAGAGGAACAGAACAGATAACTATTGAGTACTGGGCTTAATACTTGGGTGATGTGATAACATGTACAACAGACCTTCACATGTACCAACAAACCTAAAATATTAAACTTATCAGAGCAACTAAATACATAAAGCAAATATTAACAGAACTGAAGGGAACAATAAATAGCAATACAATAATAGTAGAGAACTTCAATACTCCCACTTTAAACAATGGGTAGATTATTCAGGGAGAAAATCAGTAAAGGAACAGCAGATTTACACAGTCTAGACCAAATGGACCTTCTGGATACATACAGAATGTTCTCTTCAACAGCAGCAGAATACACATTCTTTTCAAGTGCACACGGTGAAAAATTGAAAGGAAAAACAAAACAAAAAAATATATCTCTAAATATAAAAAAGAAAAACTACAAAATCAAAGTGCACACAGAACATACTCCAGGATACATCATATGTGAGGTCAATAAACAAGTCTTAACACATTTAAGAAAATTAAAATAATATTGAAAATAGTTTCTGACCACAATGGTATTAAACTAGAAATTAATAAGAGGAAAACTGGAAAATTCTCAAATAGGTGAAAATTAAATGATACACTTCTGAACAACCAGATGGTCAAATAAGAAATTAAGAAAAATAAAATAAAATGTTAAGACGTATAAAAATATGAGGTATCAAAATGTACTGGATGCAGCAAAAGCAGCTCTGAGAGAAGTATATAGTAACAAATGCCTAAATTAAGAAAAACAGAATGATCTCAAGCAACTTAACTTTATAGAATAAAAAACTAGAGAAGAAAACAAATTAAGCAAAATTCAGAAGAATAAACACAATAATAAAGATCAGAGCAGAAATTTAATAAAAAACAGACTAGAAAAACAATAGAAAACATCAAGGAAACTAGGGCCTTTCTTTTTTTTTTTTTTGAAAAGATACAATTGATAAACTTTTAGTTAGACTAAGAAAAGACTAAAAATTATAAATGAAAGACTTTACAATTGACAGAGCAAAACTGCAAGAGATCATAAGACACATGGAACAATTATATATCAACCAATTGACCAAGAAGAAATGAATACATTCATATTAATAGAAACATGCAACTTACTAAGTCAAAATTACAAATAGTCAATGTGAATGAAACAATAACTAGTAAGGAGATTGAATCAAAAAGTAAAAACTTCACAACAAAGAAAAGCCCAGGACCTGATGACCTCACTGACAAATTACACATTTAAAGAATAATTAGGGCGGTCTCAACGGCCTCTGGCGCCGCGAGGTCATGTTCCCGAACAGCATGTTCCATGGGAACCGGTACAAGCAGACTCTACAGTGCTCTCGTCAAGACACTGAACAGCAGCGCTGCCTCCCAGCACCCAGAGTATTTGGTGTCACCTGACCCAGAACATCTGGAGCCCACCGATCCCAAAGAGCTTCTTGAGGAATGCAGGGCCATCCTGCACACCCAACCTCCCCGGTTCCAGAGGGATTTTGTGGATCTGAGGACAGGTTGCCCTAGTACCCACCCGCCTGCCTATCAGGTTTATGCAGTGGAACATCCTTGCCCAAGCTCTTGGAGAAGGCAAAGACAACTTTGTACAATGCCCCGTTGAAGCACTCAAATGGAAAGAAAGGAAATGTCTCATCCTAGAAGAAATCCTGGCCTACCAGCCTGATATATTGTGCCTCCAAGAGGTGAACCACTATTTTGACACCTTCCAACCACTCCTCAGTAGACTAGGCTATCAAGGCACGTTTTTCTCGAAACCCTGGTCACCTTGTCTAGATGTAGAACACAACAATGGACCAGATGGCTGTGCCTTATTTTTTCTTCAAAACCGATTCAAGCTAGTGAACAGTGCCAATATTAGGCTGACAGCCATGACATTGAAAACCAACCAGGTGGCCATTGCATAGACCCTGGAGTGCAAGGAGTCAGGCTGACAGTTCTGCATCGCTGTCACCCATCTAAAAGCATGCACTGGCTGGGAGCGGTTTCGATCAGCTCAAGGCTGTGACCTCCTTCAGAACCTGTAAAACATCACCCAAGGAGCCAAGATTTCCCTTATTGTATGTGGGGACTTCAACACAGAGCCAACAGAAGAGGTCTACAAACACTTTGCTTTCTGCAGCCTCAACTGGAACAGTGCTTACAAGCTGCTGAGTGCTGATGGGCAGTCAGAACCCCCATACACTACCTGGAAGATGCAGACCTCAGGGGAGTGCAGGCACACCCTGGATTACATCTGGTATTCTAAACATGCTCTAAATATAAGGTCAGCTCTCGATCTGCCTACTGAAGAACAGATTGAACCCAACAGGCTACCTTCCTTCAATTATCGTTCAGACCACCTGTCTCTAGTGTGTGACTTCAGCTTTACTGAGGAACCTGATGGACTTTTATAAATACTTGCTTTTGTCTTTTTAATCACAAGAGTCTTAACGGGATGTTTCAGGAAACAAATAGGATATGACAATGCCAGAGGAAGGATAGAAACATGGAAGGTTCTATCATTTCGTTTTCTGTTGCCAGCATGCCCTTGGAAAATACACCCTTTAGTTCACAGATCTTTTCAATTAAAACCTATAGCAAAAAAGGTGTTTGCACTCCAAAAAAACAAGAATAGTTAGCACCAATTCTTCTCAAACTTCTCAAAAAGACTGAAAAGGAGGGAAAATTCCCAGTTATTTTTACAAGGTCAATGTTTCCCTGATACCAAAGTCCAACAAGGACACCACAAGAAAATTGAATTACAGGCCAATATCCCTGATCATAGATGCAAAAATCCTCAAAAAATACTAGCAAATTGAATTCAGCCACACATAAAGAGAATTGTACAATATGATCAAAAGTGGGATTTATGCCTAGAAGACAAGGATGATTCAATACATGCCAATCAAATATGATATACCACATTAATAAGATGAAGAAGATAATATTTTAAGATTAAATTAAAAATAATTTCCTTAATCTATTAAGATTATCTTAATGGAAACAGAAAAAAGCATTTGGCAAAATTCAACATTTTTTCAGGATTTTAAAAAACTTGCAACAAATTAGATACAGATGGAATGTAGCTCAACCTAATGAAAGTCATGTATGAAAACCCCACAGCTAACATCATACTCAACAACTAAAAGCCAAAGTCTTTTTTGGAATAAAGCAAGGATGCCCACTCTCACCATATTTATTCAATATAGTACTTGAAATACAAATCAGAACAATGAGGCAAGAAAGAAATAAAAGGCATCTAAACAGATAAAGAAAATTTTCTGTTTGCAGATGACATAATTTTATATACAGAAAACTTCAGATGCCACCAAAACATTATTATACTAATAAACAAATTAAGTAAATTTACAGGATACAAAATCAACTGGAAAAATTCATGCCCTTATGTACTAACACTGAACTATCTGAAAAAGAATTTTAGAAATCCCACTTACAAAGCATCGAAAGCAGTAAAACCACTTAGGAATGAATTTAAGCGGGTTAGAAAAAGCTGTAAGCCGAAAATTAAAGAACTGATGACAAATAAATGGAAAGGTACTCTGTGTTCATGAATTGGAAGACATAATACTGTTAAAACAGCCATGCTACCCAATGCAGTCAGTACCTTCAGTGCAATCCCTATAAAAATTCTAATGGCATGTTTTGCAGAAATAGAAAAATATTCTAAAACCTATATTGAACTATACATACATAAAACACAAATAGCCAAATCAATATTGAGAAACAAGAACATAGCAGAGGGCATCACATTACATGTTTTCAAAATATACTGAGTTATAGTCATCAAAGAAACATAGTACTGACATAAAAACAGATGTCTAGGCCACTGGAAGAGAGAGCCAAGAAGTAAATGCAGTTATTGTCAATTGATGTTTGACAAAGTTTCCAAGACCTTTGAATGAAGAGTCTCTTCAATAAACGGTGTTGGGAAAACAGTGTCCATGTATAGAAGAATGACATTGGACACTTAATTGTTACACTTGAAACTGTAAAAGTAGTAGAAGACAAGGGAAAAGCTCCTTGAAATCTGTCTTGGAAATGATTTTTTGGACATGACCTCAAACGCACAGGCAACAAAAGCAAAAATGGACAATGAAATTGTATCAAAGTAAATAAGTTCTGCACAGCAAACAGAGAAAAAAGACAGCCTGTGGAATGTGAGAAAATATTTGTAAACTTTCTGATAAGGCATTAATTTCCAAAATAAATAACAAACTCACACCATCTCAATATCAAGAAAACCCAATTTAAAAAGGGAAAAGGACTTGAACAGATATTTTCCAAAAGAAAACATACAAATGGCCAAGTATATGAAAAAATGTTCAACATCACTAATAAGAAAAATGCAAATTAAAACCACAATAACATACCGCCTCATACCCATTACAATGGCTATTATCAAAAAGATAGATGATAAAGTCTTGGCAAGGATGCAGAGAAAAGGAAACCTTTGTATGCGGTTGGTGGGAAGGTGTAAATTAGTACAGCCATTGTAAATAGCATTGAGATTCCTTAAAAAATTAAAAACAGAACTACCATATTATTACCTAGCAGTCCTATTCCTGCATACATACCTAAAGGAAATAAAATAAAGATGTTAAACAGATATCTGTACTCCCATATTCACTGCAGCATTATTTATAACAGCTAAGACGCATAATCAACTTAAGTGTCCATCAGCAATAGATTAAAAAAAACTGTGATGTATATATACAACGTAATATTTATTCAGTCTTAACAGAAAATTCTGTCCTATGTGACCTCATGGATGAACCTTGAGAATATTACGCTAAGTAGAATAAGCCAGACACAAAAAGACAAATGCTGTATTACCTCACTTGTATGTGGAATCCAGACAAACAGAGAATAGGGGGTGGGGGAAGGGAATGAGGAATGATTAGTCAAAAAATACAAAGTTTTAGTTGAATAAGCTCTGGTGATCTATGTGTGCAGCATGGTTACTACAGTTAATAATAATAAATTATATACTCAATTACTGAGGAAATGCTAAATGTTCTCACCACAAAAAAAAATAATAATAAGAGGGGATGGGTAATTAGCTTGATTTAATCATTTTACAATGTATACATATATCAAAACATCATATGGTACACTGTAAATATATATAATTCTTGCTTGTCAATTATACCCCAATTGGATTAGCCATTATAGGGTTTTAGTTTTGCAAGAGGAAAAGGTTCAGGAAAGTTGTTGCACAACAATGTGAATGTACTTAACATTACTGAAGTATACACTTAATAAATGGTACGTCTTATTTTGTTTTTCCAAAATTTCTCATTTGATTGTTTTATCTGTATTTTAAAATAATAAATGGTGACTATTTCTTCTTCCAATGAAAATATAAAGTATCTACATTTCCTGGTACAACAGACATGGACTTGTCTACGTGTTTCTTTAGCATTACCTTCCAATACTCTCTATCAAATGCTTTGTATTCTAGATTTACTAGCTCTTGTTAAGTCTCTGAATAAGCCAATATCCTTCCAACCTCAGGGATTTTAAATATTTTATTCTTGTTACCTACACTTTTCATGAGCAATCTCATTTACCTTTTTGGCTAGATCCTATTAATTTATGATACGTCAGGTTAAAATTAACATCCTCGGGCAAACTTTGACATCTCTGGGAACAAGGCAGGAACATATATATATAGAGAGAGTCTATTGGCATGTATTACTTCTTTTTTGTGTATATGAGTGTGTGTATGTGTAAGAACACCATAACAGCTGGAACCCTTGAAGCTCCGTCTTTGCTGACTGGCTAACAGAACCAACACTTGCATTCTTGGTCATTATGAAATATGAATGTGTACATTTCTGATACTAACATTAGGGATGAACTCATGAACCAAAATAGAATCATCAGAACATTTTAACCTCCTAGCCACAGTCTGATTAAAGAATGAGCATGTGCCTCAATATAGAAAAGTAGTAATTAGAAAATCCTTCGTGATACTTTTTGGAATGATCATGAGAGAAGTCAACTGAGATTATGAATTATGTGTTAAACATAAACCTGGAAGGTAACAAATGCTACGGCCATTTTGTTTATGTACTGTAGAGGAAGAAGAGCAGGAATATGGAGAAAATAAGGTAAACTTTGCAGAGTATTATTTTACTGGATCTCACCATAGCTGAAAGCAAAGGTTAGTTGTACACTTTCTAGAGAAGTGAGTGAAGACTTTCCACCCTTTTCCTTAATTTTAAATAGTTAAATTTCTTTCACTTTTTATCAAAGTAATCATAATACACTATTTTGGTGTCTTGAGTATGTAACCAAGTGCTGAGCACCTGGAATCTATTCAATCTATGCTGTTTACTGAGTTAATGAATAAATGCGTGATCAAAAGTTTTATGATATCTACAGCAGTGGCTTAACATACCTTGTTATTCTGATCATATATATGGAATAACTGTTAAAACAGTGATTACAGTAACTTTAATATCATGTCCCATTGATTGATTACATTCTGCTCTTGGCTTAAAAAACACAATCAGGTCACAGTTGGAGATGGAGACTAATAGAAGGTTCAAGACCTAAAATAACAGGCTAAAATAAGAAATAAAAACATTTAATTTCTAGTGTGCATTTTCCAGATAGCATTAAGGTATACAGAATATTGATCAGTGAATAGATCCCACTTGCCATAATTTGAAAATACTGATATATTCTATCTCATATAGCATTTTATAGCAAGTGGATAAGGGAGTTTCAGCAAGTACGATTTCTTTAGTGAACTTAATATTACAGTCCAATACTGCTATGTAGGTGCCATCTATTGAAACTTCATAATGTTTAATGGCTTATGTTAAAAAGAAGTTTGTGTGGATGATAGAATTACATGAAGAATAGCATGCTAAAGGATGCCTAAATTTATCACCCTGTAAAGCAAATGAGAAAAGTATTGGCAGATGTAAATATGAGAGGGGGGAATGGGTGGATTTCTGGTGAATGGAATCAGAATTTCCAATAGCTTCTCATTCCCCAGGGTTCTTAATACTAGCAAAGTGCAAAGCAACCTCAAGGATCAATAAAATTGCAAGTCAATGAAATTTTACTGTTAAGGGGAGCAAGCAGAAAAGAGTCTACTTCAGATGTTTGTTTTATAACTGATAGAATCTGTACAGAAAAGCTAAAATCACATATTTTTCTATTTATTGCTATTCAAGTAAAAAAAAAAAAATTCCATTGCAGATGGAACTATGAAGAATCTTTTATCACGAAAGCTAGTAAGTTTCCTCTGTAAACTGACTAACAAAGGCAAAATAGTAGGGAAGCAAATCTCCAGGTAAGTCTCAATTTATCTACCCTTTTCAAGAATCTGGAGGTTACAGAGTAGAAAGCATTTTAAAAATATATATTATTCTGATCTATTTTCTGAGGCCAAGAATATTGAAGAGTTTGATAGGAAAATACCTTAAGCTCTTCCCTACTCCCCCCAAATGCACTTTTACATTGGTTCTACATGTGCCTGTTGGTGCATAGTTTTGATAGAATTTCAGGGCCCCTGAACAAATAAACTGGTCCACACAGAGTTCAAAGTTGTGAGTTTACCTCAGAAACCCTCATGGCAAGAAATGTAATCAGCTGGTTTCAAATGAAGCTGAATCCCCAATATTATCATTCTAGCTAGGTGTCTCTATGTGATTGCTAGAATATCAATCCAATTCTTTCTTGTTCTTTAGCAAAATGTTATTTACTGTGTTAGGGATAAAGCTGAATAGATTTTGAAGCCCTGTATAATTTGACTCTGATTCAACCATTAAATACCAAATGTACTTTCTTAGCCAAGTTCCTCTAAAGTTTAGTTTTCTCACATGTAAGATGGATGTACCAATAATTACCACATTTAAATTTCTATTAGACAATGGTAAAGGATGAACTAGTAAACTGAAAGATCTGTAGAAGTTATTCAGAAAGCAGTAAAATATGATGAGATTAAAGGGAGATTAAATAAATATCTTTTGAATATTAATAGATCAAGAAGGAAAAAATAAATTAAGTTTAAAAGTGCTATGAAAGATTTAAACAACAAAATTAACATGGGATGGTGATCTTTATAAATGCGTGATATACATTCTTTTTTAACAACACAGACTATAAAAATTGACCACAAGCTAAACCACAAAGCTAGCTAAAATACACTTTAAATCTTATCTTACCAGATCATATTCATTGTTTATTATAAACTTAAATTAGAAATAACACAGGAGAATAAAACTCTCATGTTTAAGAATTAGTAAGATTTCTAAACAACTTGGGGATCAAAGATGAAATTGTACATATATACATATTTTTAAATACATATTCTATTAATGTAGTCTATTACACTGATCAATTTGCATGTGTTAAATAATTCTTGAATTCCAGGAATACATTTTATTCAATCATGGTATATAATAATTTTAAATATATTGCCGAATTTGTTAGTATTTGCTGAGAAATTTTGCCTTCATGTTTATAAGATATCTTGGTCTATAATTTTATTAGTGTCCTTGTCTTAGATATCAGAGTAATGTTGGCCTGATAGAGTAAATCGAGAAATATTTCCTGCTGTTCAGTTTTCCAGAAAACTTAAAGATTGGTGTTCTTCTTTAACTATTTAGTATAATTCAACAAAGAAATAAGTTCACTAAAAAAAGTCCAGGTTTAGGGTACTTTTTTCTTTTTTTTTGGTCAGGAGATGTTTGATAATGAATTTAATCTCCTTAATAGTTATAGATTTATTTAGATTTTCTATCTTTTCATGACTTACTCTGACTGGATTTTGTGTTTCTAGAAATGTGTTCATTTTATCTAGATTATCCAATCATTGCTATGTAATTGTCCAGAGTCCTATTTTCTTTAGAAACAGGAGTAATATACCCATTTTCAATTCTGATTTTAGCAATTTGAGTCTTCTCTTTTTTTAGTGCTAATGTTTCATTCATTTTGTTCATCTTTTCAAGGAAGTAACATTTGGGTTTATTGATTTTTCTCTATTTTTCCTCTTCTGTTTATTTTGTAGTGACATGTTTAAATTTCTTACTTCTTGTTGTATATATACTTGTTACCATGTGGATTACATTTAACATTCTAAAGCTATAATATTCTATATTAACTTTGTATCAACTTAACATGAATAACATGCAAAAACTTTGCAGCTTTGTACTCACCTCTTTTAGTCACTTACGTCATAGAATTACACAGGTATACGCTGCATGCCCACAAACAAGACGAATAATTCTTTTAAATGTATCAGTCTTAAATTATATTTTAAAAACCACAAAATGTGGAGTTGCAAACTAAAACTATAACAAAACTAGCTTTTAAAATAATTTTTAATGTATTAGTTTCTTAAATTATGTAGAAATCAAAAAGTGAAAGTATAAACCATTACAATAACACTAGTTTTATAATCTCTCATGTTCTTACCTTTGTTGACATCTTCATTTCTTTATATGGCTTCAAATTACTGTCTAGTGTTCTTTCATTTCATTTTGTAGAAGTCTCTTGAAACTTTTCTGTAGAATAAGTCTAGTGGTAATAATTTCCCTCAGCTTTGTTCATCTAGAAATGTTTTAATTTCTTACATTTGAAGGACAGATTTCTGTAGGAATTTTGGTTGGCAGCGTTTTTGTGGCTATTTTGTTTGTTTTGTTTTTGTGGGTTTTTTTTGTTTTTGCTTTCTCTAGCACCTGGGAGATTTTCACAGTCCAATGCCTTCTGGCCTTCAAAATGTCTCATGAGAAATTTGATAATGTTATTGCTGATCTCTTGTATATAAGTCAGTTGTCTTGCTGCTTTTAAGATCCTCTTTTTGTCTTTATCTTTCAAAAGATTATAAAGTGTCTTAGTGTGGGTCTCTTTGATTTCATTTTGATGTGTTTTGAATTTTTTTTAATGTTCATACTTGTATCTTTTTCATTTAAGAGGTTTTTAGCCATTATTTCTTTGAGTATTTTATTCCATTTTCTTTTTCTTCTTCTTCAGGGATTCCCACAATGCACGAGGTGGTCTGTTTGCTCTGTCCCACAGGATCTGTTCCCTTTTCTTCCATCTCTTTTCTTGTTTCCAAGACTCAATTTCCATTGTCTTATCTTCAAGTGCACTGATTCTCTTTTCTCCCTGCTCAAATATGCTTTGGAACCTGCAAGACATAAGAAAATATGAAAGTCGTGTTAATAGAAGAGAGTAATTGTGGAAAAAAGAAAGAAAATCAACGATTTTCTTAGATAAAGAAGGGGAGCATTTTGCCCTACTTGGACCTAAGATTGAAATAGTTTACCGTACTCCATTTGTACAAGCCTGATAATATCTGAGATGATTGCTGGCCAGGAGTAGAGGCCCATGCCTATAATTCCAGTTCTTTGTGAGACTGAGGTAGGAGGGTTGCTTGAGGACAAGGGTTCAAGTATAGCCTGGGCAACATTACAAGGCCTTGCCACCCCATCCCCCACCCCAAGAAAAGATAATTACTTAGACTAATATAGTGTTACATAGAATAGTATGAGTAATACAGGAAAAGTGTCAGGTGCAAAAAAGGGAGAATTGCCAGCATTCTATAGTATATCTTTTCTGCTTTAATAGTTGCCTTTATGTATTAGACACATCTTCTTCCACACTAGTATGTCTTATACGAAAAGTCAAAAATTGAGTAAATGAATAAACAAATGGAGTGATATCTCAACTTTGGCACTTACTATGTTCCACAGAAAGTTTTTGAGAGGAGACTATGGGGTTGCAACATCTTTCCTTAGCACCGCTATACCTAACTCTGTGCAAAAAACCACAAACACACACAAAACCCATAATAAAACATGGCTTTTGATCCATTAAGGCCTGGGTCTACACTCTGTCTCCACTGGCATCATTACTACCTATGTGAGTTTTATAAATTTTTTTCCGGCCTGTCTAATCTCAGTTTCCCCATACAAATAATGAAATGTCTTAGCTCAGCTGTTATAATGTAATACCATAGATAGGGAATCGGGTTGCTTAAACAACACAAATGAAGATTGGGAAGTCCAAGATTGGGATGCAAGAATGGTTAGGTTCAGATGAAGGCCCTCTTAGTGAGTGGTTGATTGCTTTTATGCTGTATCCTCACATAGCACAAAAAAAAAAAGAAAAAAAGAAAAAAAAAGGCTCGGGCAGTGAGCAAGACAAAATATCCTCTCCTGTCTCTTCTTATAAGGACGCTAATCCCAGCCTGACGACCTCACCCTCATGATCTCATCTTAATGTAAGTACCTCCTCAAAGTCCTATTTCCTAACAGCATTACATTAGGGGCTAAGGCTTTTATGTTAGTCCATTTTCACACTGCTGATAGAGAAATACTCAAGACTAGACAATTTACAAAAGAAAGAGGTTTATTGGACTTACAGTTCCACATGGCTGGAAAGGCCTCTCAATTATGGCGGAAGGCAAGGAGAAGCAAGTCACATCGCACATGGATGGCAGCTGGCAAAGAGAACTTGTGCAGGGAAACTCTCATTTTAAAACCATCAGATCTCATGAGACTCATTCACAAGAACAGTGCAGGAAAGACCTGCCCCCATAATTCAATCATCTCCCACCAGGTTCTTCCCACAACATGTAGGAATTGTGGGAGTTACAATTCAAGATGAGATTTGGGTGAGGAAACAGCCTGGTCCCTCCCAAATCTCATGTCCTCACATTTCAAAACCAATCATGCCTTCCTAACAGTCCCCCAAAGTCTTAATTCATTTCAGCATTAACTCAAAACTCCACAGTTCAACATCTCATCTGAGACAAGGCAAGTCTCTTTCATCTATGAGCCTGTAAAATCAAAAGCAAGTTAGTTACTTTCTATATACAATGGGGGTATGAGCATTGGGTAAATAGAGTCATTCCAAATGGGAGAAGTTGGTCAAAACAAAGAGGCTACAGGCCCCATGCAAGTCCAAAATCCAAGAGGACAGTCAAATCTTAAAACTCCAAAATGATCTCCTTTGACTCCATGTCTGGTATCCAGGTCAAACTGAAGCAAGAGGTGGGTTCCCATATGTTTGGATGAACAGAGGCAAGATGGCGCACTTCTGGGTTCTTCATCACCAACTTTTCCCGCACGCACGAAAATGTAGCCGGCACCCGAGAAGGTGCAGATCAACCGGGCATGCGCCAGGTGACGTCAATCCGAAGAGACCAAGATTTACCTGGCCGCACCTACGAAACGCCCCCCCCAACACACCCGTGACCTGCCTATTGCCCTCCCACTCCCAGAAAAGCCGCTCTCGGCAGGCGCGAGGTGCGAACTTCCTCAGCCCCCACTCCTGTCAGGACTGCACTAGGAACTTCGCCTGAGAGCTCCACCGGGCGACTCCCTCGACCTCCTTTGCCAGAGACCGACGCACCTCACCCTCCACACCTTCTTCCCTGAAGCTAGGTGACCAAAAAATAAATTTGCAGTTTTGCTCCTGGCCTTGCCTACTCGCTGGTTCTTTTGTGCTCGCTCTGGTGGTCTTAGAAAACAAATCACCATGGTCTTGGGCAGCTCTGCCCCCGTAGCTCTGCAGGGTACAGCCTCCCTCTTGGCTAATTTCATGGGCTGGTGTTGAGTGTCTACAGCTTTTCCAGGCATGTGATGCAAGCTGTCAGTAGATCTACCTTTCTGGGGTCTGGAGGATTGTGGCCCTCTACTCACAGCTCCACTAGGTGGTACCCCAGTAGGGACTCTGTAGGGGGGATCTGACCCCACATTTCCCTTCTGCAATGCCCTAGCAGAGGTTGTCTATGAATGTCCTGCCCCTGCAGCAAACTTCTGTCTGGTCATCCAGTCCTTTCCATATATCTCCTGAAATCTAGGTGGAGGTTCCCAAACCCCAATTCTGATATTCTGTGTACTTGCAGGCTCAACAACATCATCACATGGAAGCTGCCAAGCCTTGGAGCTTGCACTCTTAGAAACCACAGGCCAAGCTCTATGTTGGCCCCTTTCAGCCATGGCTGGAGTGTCTGAGACCCAGGGAATCAAGTCCCTAGGCTGCACATAGCATGGGGACACTGGGTACGATCCAGGAAACCCTGTTTTCTTTCTAGGCCTCCAGGCCTGTTATGGGAGGGGCTGCCATGAAGACCTCTGACATGCCCTGGAGAACTTTTCCCTATTGTCTTGGGGATTAACATTCAGCTCCTTGTTACTTATGCAGATTTCTGCAGCAGGCTTGAATTTTCTCATAAGAAAATGGGATTTTGTTTTCTATCACATTGTTAGGCTGCAAGTTTTTCAAACTTTTTATGCTCTGCTTCCAAACTTTTAAGCTCTGTTTCCCTTACAAAACTCAATTGCCTTTAACAGTGTCCAAGCCACCTCTTCAATGTTTTGCTGCTTAGAAATTTCTTCTGGTAGATCCCCTAAATCCCCATCTCTCTCAAGTTCAAAGTTCCACAAATCTAGAGTAGGGGCAAAATGCCACCAGTTTCTTTGCTAAAACACAACAAGAGTCACTTTCACTCCAATTCTCAATAAGTTCCTCATCTCCATCTGAGATGACCTCAGCGTGGACCTCATTGTTCATATCACTATGGGAATTTTTTGTCAAAGCCATTCAACAAGTCTTTAGGAAGTTCCAAACTTTCCCACGTGTTTCTGCCCTCCAAAATGTTCTGACTTCTGCCTGTTATCCAGTTTCAAAGTTGCTTCCACATTTTCAGGTATCTTTTCAGCAATACTCTACTGATACCAATTTACTGTATTCGACTGTTTTCATGCTGCAGATAAAGACATACCTGAGATTGGGCAATTTACAAAAGAAGGAGGTTGATTGAACTTACAGTTCCACATGGCTGGCGAAACCTCACAATTATGGTTTAAGGCAAGCAGAAGCAAGTCACAACATATGTGGATGGCATCAGGCAAAGAAAGAGCTTCTTCAGAGAAAGTCCCATTTTTAAAACCATCAGATCTTGTGAGACTCATTCACTATCATGAAAACAGCACAGGAAAGACCCATCCCCATAATTCAGTCCCCTCCCACCGGGTTTCTTCCACAACATGGGAATTGTGGCAGTTACAGTTCAGTATGAGATTTGGGTGGGGACACAGCCACACCACCTCAGTCTTCAATATGTGAACTTTGTAGAGTACACAAATATTCAGTCCATTACATAGTGATAATATTATATTTTAATGCAATATAGTTATATTACAAAATATAATACATAATATGGGATTTTAGTAAACATTAAATGAGACAATGCTTGTAAGTCACTTCGCCTGGTGATGAGTGCACATAAAATTCATGTAACTACTATTTTTCTCATTGTTATAAATAGTAGTAGCAGTAGTTCTGTGAATGCTTTGCAATCACTTAATCATTTTAGACCTGTAAGGCATTATGTAGTTACTTACAGTGCAGTGTTCCTATGGCCTAAGTTAATATGATCTTCCATGCTAACTAGCAAATCATTTCCTATGATCTTTTCAGTGCTGACCACACAGGCATATTATATTATATACTGGTTAATTTATAGATTTATAATTTAGCTATGGGGATAAGCAGGTTGGTATAATAAACCAGCTCCACGTTGTTCACAGACAAAGTTTTGAGGTGAGGGTTGGGGAGTAAAGCAAATGAAGTTTAGCAAACATCAGTTACCAAATTCCTAAGCAAGCTGAAGGTTATAATCTGCTCAAGACATTTTCCACCCACCACCAATTAAGGTGCACTGCTTTGACCTCTAAATGGGAAGTCAAACTGACAAAGCGTCACCCTAGAAGAACAGAAAGCCATGGAGATAAATTAGCTTTGTCTGACCGCTGCATTAGCCTCACAAAAGTTGTTAAAATGTTTCTGGAGTTAGCAGAAACTTCCACTGACCTAACCAGCGAACCCAAATCCAAAAAACCTCCTAATCTGCTGAGCCCTGAACCTTAAGCATATGTGTGATTGTTTTTTTTTTTTTTTAAATAATTGCTTTTAATACAATCATAAAGATTTAAAAAATAAATATTAGCAAAAATCATTCCCTAATTCAGATAGTGGTAGCTTAGTTTAAATATTTTCTAATTTAATGGAGAACTATACCAGAATACTTTAAAATGCACAAACATTAGACTTGAGGAAACAGGAAAATAAGCTAATCTTTTTACATTTTCCCATAGATCTTCCACAAAGAGATGGATAACCAAAGTGAACAGGGGCAGAGCTAGCCTTAAAAGCCAAATATTCAAACACCACATGTTCCCACTTATAAGTAGGAGGCGAACAATAAGAACACATGAACACAGGGAGGGGAGCAACACCCACTGGGGCCTTTGGGAAGGGGTGGTGCGAGAGAGAGCATCAGGTACAACAGCTAATGCATGCTGGGCTTAATACCTAGGTAATGGGTTGATAGGTGCAGCAAACCACCATGGCACACGTTTACCTGTGTAACAAACCTACACATCCTGTACATGTATTCTGGAACTTAATAAAATAAAAAGCATGAAATTTAAAAAGCCAAATATCCCCTTATCTTTATAATATAAAGATTTCTACTGAGGGAACATTTGTCAAAGCTACCTATAATATACTTCTAATGTTTTTCTTAGTGCTTTAGAGAATGCTAAGCCTTTTCCTGGTTTAAAGATTATTAAATAATATACAAGTCCTACTGGAATGAGAAAAAGTTAGCAATTCAGTTTTCACTGGGTAAAATTTGAGCATGACTGAATTTTCAATAATGTCCATGGGCCAAAAGCTGCCACAAAAGCAATCAATAAGTTCTGGAAGAATAATAGTAAAAACATGAAAAAGGAAAGAAGTATTGAAAAAGAAGGTGAGAAACAGAAATGTTTACTAGGACACATTTAAAATCAGTTCGAAAGCAGAGTTTTAACCATTGTGAGTAGATGTAGGCTGTTGTATAATTGGTTCCATTGACATACTGTGATCAGGCAAAGAAAAAGAATGTAACTCAGGAATTTTGGAGACTTTAATGACATCTACTATGAGGCTGAGATTGCCATCTTCAGAGGTGACAGGATCAAGAAAATGTAAATAAAAGTTGTTATAATAGAGTTATTGAGTTAACATTATCAGGAGATGGTGGTTACTATGATACTGGTGGTATTTTTCAAAATAACCAAACTAATATCATATTAGTAGACATTAATAAATATTTGATTATTAATAAATATTTGATTATTGGCTTATGTGGAATTTAATAAGAGAAATGACTATCAGTTTGGAGAATAATCTAGGGGGGCCTGCAAAATCCGCAGTTTAAAATCAGTTCTGCTGTGGACTTAGTAACCTACAAAAGACCCTCATTCCTTATTTGTAAGGTAAACAGTTTGGACTCCAAGGTATCTAAGAATTTTTTTTTTTTTTAACTTTATTTTGGGCATGAGGTCTTTCTTAAACTTGGGGTGGCCACTAGAGAGAAAGAAGATTTCACAAGGAAGGTGTATATATGTATTTTGCTCTAGAAAACATGTTAATCTTATATAGAAACAAAGAAAATGTTTATTTCTAGACGTAGGAGAAAGATTTTAAACATTCACATTAGGGTAATCAACACTAGTAAAGAAAAAAAAAAAACGGTACCAAGAGCAGCATCTGCCACAAAAGAGCAAACTCGGATCTTTGCTGGTCCTTTCTTACATATAGCAATGTTTGTGGTATATGTTATCAGAGGAAAAATTACATTCAATCTAAAAAATAATGATTATTTACAATGATATATTAGATCAAGTATGTGGAGGTCATGGTTAAAACTATGTAATTTGGGGCTAAACTGCTTTTGTTTAAATTGGAGTTCTGCTAATTACTATGTGAAGCTGGGCTAGTTATTTAATCTATTAATTGTTTGATTTCCTCATTATTAAATGAAGCATATACCTACTATTCAACACAATGATCCTACTTATAGATAATATCCACAGATAAATGAAAAAAGTCTCAGTAAATATATATTCATATAAAAATGTCTGACACAATATTTTACTCTGGCTTTATTCATAATCACCAAAAAAAAAAAAATCCAAATATCCATTACTTTGTGAGTGGGAAAACAAACTCTGGCGCATCCATATGCTGTGATATTATTCAAGAATTCCTTTAAAAATGAATTACCGATAACATCCAAGGAGGTTTGCACTGATAACAGCATGGATAAATACCAAAAGCATTATGCAGATGAAAAAATCTAAAAAGGCTATATGTTGTACAATTCCATCTATATGGTATTATGGAAAAAGCGAAAGCAGAAGAACACAAAGCAAATCAGTGGTTATGATGAGCTCTAAAAGAGGAGAAAGGATTAATGCCAAAGAGATACCAGAGAACTTTTTGGGGTAAAGAGACTGCTGACTGGACTGAGATTACATGACTTTATGAATTTGCCAAAGGTCATAAAACTGTACCCCAACAAAGTGTGACTTGTATGGCAATGAATTACGCTTCAAAACACCTGGAAAAAGAGAGACATGGTAGACCTACTTCATCAGGTAGTTGTGAGTATTAAGATAATGCATATAAAAATATTGTCAATAGTACCTGACATTAAACACTCAACAAACGCTATCACAAATCCTTCATAATCATAATGGTTAATATTTTTCAAGTGAAAATTATTTCAAAATAAAAAGCCACTCTTTGATTATGTCTTATGAAAATGAAGGGTATTTTGTCTCCTAATAGGTTAGTTTACAGTGAGACCAACCTGTTGCTAACACATTAAAGATAATCACAATACTTTCAGGGCTGTGATCCCAAGACACATTTCCTTATTGAGGCTGTACGTGAGTTTTAGTAACAAATGATATAATCATGAGAAGAAATTAAATGACAAAGAATGTTGCTTGCTTCTCAGGGACAATCTTTCTTTTAGAGTCCCCAAGCCTCTAGCCCAGAGACCAAGATAAGGACACTTTCTCCATTTTCCCAGGGCTTTGATTTCTTTTGCTTCTATTGCTCACCACCTATCAGCTGCCATCTTCAGTAGAAACCTATACTATGTGTAGTAGATATGAGATTGCCTACCCTACATCTCTGTCTCATGCCTTCCAGTTATAGCCCAGTCTTCACATCTGCCTAGTTTTGGCAAGAATCTTGATTTGCTAAGCCAATTAAACTCATCTATTTTACTCAGTGCATGGTTCAGAGGTGGGTGATAATTTGATATTCCCCTGGTCATAGGTAGGGATCAGAGGAGAGTGTAGCAATTTTTCAGTAGTTCAGAGGAAGCTAGAAGGTCTCTGTTTCTGGGCATTGATATGTACATGGATAGACCCTGCAAATGCCACTATAAGGGAAGTCAGCTGTGAGATGAAGGCCAGCCTGACTCCAGTCTTTAGTATTTCAGTGGCTGAAACTTACTTTGTTGCTTAAGCCATTTGGAGTGATCATGATGATGATGATGATGATGATTATCTTACAGGTAACTAAAACATCTGAACCAATACATTTATTTTTCCTTTTACTATTTCAATTTTCCATGCCCATTGAAGTTCACAAAGAGCTCAAACCCAAGTAATCTGATAAATTACATACATTAAGACCTTAGTGACATTTAATACATAGATTATTACAAATAAACATACATTTTTAACAGACCACTTAGAAATCTTAAACTTTTTCAATGTAAATTTCATAAAATTTGGCAGATTTTATAAAAGTGTTTTTAAAAAGCCATTAAAATGTCTACACATACTATATTATACAATTTTTTCTGCCTATTGCCCATCACAATTTCAAAATAGTAACACAGATGTAGTTCTCCACATCTGCTTTCTGATATCAAATACATGTTTGAAGGAGTTAAACGTATATAACTTTGGTTCATAAAAATAATTCCTTACATTTTTATTAAGGATGCCCAAACTGAGCGAAATTCTGATCTAATTTTGCTTAAAATTTCTGGCACAAATTCCAGTTTCTTGGTGGTTTTCTTGAGTGGAAATAAAAAGTTCTCTTCATTAATAAAAATAAAATGTATTATTAACAATAAATTAAGTGTCCTAGAATATCCCACATTTTTTTTCTTTTTTTTACATCCTATCACTTCTGAATTTTCAGCAAGACCTCTGTATTGCAAAACTTTCTTTCCTCTGACCTTACTTATACTTGAAATCTTACCATTGGAACATTTTCTCAATTAGTGTGAATACTTTTTCATTAGAAAGCAAAAATACCCCAAGAAACAGTTAGCACTTGGCTTTTTTACTAGTTTTTAAAATGTAGTGCTAATGAATTTATCAGTTATTTCCTTAGATTAAATGTTAAGTAATTAAGGACAAGTGAAGACACTGAACATTTGCTGAAACAGAAAAAAAGGGAAGAACAAACATAGATGCTCACAGTGAATAAGCAAGTTAGGGAAAATAGTAAAAGAAAAGAGTCAAGGCAAATACTCGGCTCCCAGGGTTTTTCATCCTTCATCCTTGGGAAAATCTTGCTTCTCTGTCAGAGGAACCCACCAGGGGACCTCCGGGGAATCTCACCAAGTGATTAGTGTTTTAGGAATAGAAGAAAAAGGTGTGATACCTTTTCTTACCATTATAGGAGTTACAACTCATACTCCTAAAATGAAAGACAGGTTAACAAGAGAAAAGCGTAATAGATGTATTTAACTAAAGTTTTACATGACATGGGGGCTTTCAGAAGTTAAGACCCAGAGAAAATTGTCTATTTTTGTGATTAGGTTTGATGAAGAATGGACATCCATATAGGAATACAATTGAAAAAAAATAAATGATCTAATGGTGACAGGCTACATGAAGATATTCTGCAAGTCCTCTTTTCAGATTTTGCTTGGTCTTTCTGTGTGGCATTCCTTCCTCTTGGGTATATGGCAGGACTCTGCCTAGAATAAAGGTCCTATGACCTACCGTTAGACAAGGGAGGTCAGAGAATTTCTTTGTAGCCAGCTTTTACACAGAAAGTTGGGAGACATGATGCTTCTACCTCAGCCTTCTGAGCACCTGGGACTACAGGCATACACCATCATGCCTGGCTAATTTTTAATTTTTTTTTTAATGGAAATAGAGTCTCACTTTACCCAGCCTGGTCTTGAACTCCTGGGCTCAAGTGATCTTCCCACTTGGACTGCCAAAGTGCTGAGATTACAGGTGTGAGCCACTGTGCCCAGCCGCAGTATCTTTCTGTTTATAAAGTACTCAGCATGTCAAAGCATGATACTTGCGTATCATTTTCTGAACCCCAGCAATGTGCAAGATATAGTGTGTGCAAAACAGGAAAACTGAATCCTTGCTTTCAAAAAATTAGTTGTCAAAAAAAAAACTTCAAACAAGAAACCAAACATATAGATTAGAAGGAAATTATACAAACTACCAAAAGAGGAGAGAGAGAAGGAGAACCAGAAGATATCCTAAAGTTGAGCTAGTCCGGTGGTTCTCAGTCTATGTACAATTCCAGCATTGATAAATACAAATATACACATTCACTTAAGATTTGAAATTCAAATGTTGCTAGAATAAATCAAACAAAGAGACTCTTCCCTGCTTTATTTCTACCATACACAAACTTTCCTGAAATTCTCATATTACAGCTCTCCAGTTCCACGGCATTTCCCCATCCCTAATTTCAGAATAATCAATATGATTCTACTATATCATTTTCAATTTAAAGAAAAGAAAAAAACAGGCCATGGACCCAACTGTATAACTGTGAAAGATATACCCAAGATCATGTAGATAGCAAGATAAAGAACAGGAAATAAATCCTGTTTTCCTGATTGCCATATAGTAAACTTCTACATTGTGAGTAACAGACAGAACTACGAAAACATTCTAAGAAGTGAAAGACAGACTGATTAGGAGTACCTCCGAGTTAGACCTCCTGATTCACATCAGGGTAACTCATGGCTGTTGTGGAACATCAGGTAAGTAGGTAATTCCTAAGTTCTAAGGGCACAGAGGAAACAAGGATCAGAGTGGACAGATTTGAGAAGCCTTCTTTAAATGTCTAGGTCAGGATCTCTTACGTTTTCCTAATTACCTAATTCGGTTGAAGTCAATATAGGTATAATTTGTGATTACAATGGTAGAAATAAAGAATTTGGTATTAATAGATATTTTATTCAATCTTAAGTTTATTAAGATATAAAAATATTTTTTTTTCTGACCAGCTAAGATCCCATTATATTAAGGACTTGAATAATTCAGACATGAACATTACAGGTGTCAGTAGCTAATAATTATTCATTTGAAACTTATTTGGCATATGGTCTACATTCATGCACAGGGTCCCTCTGCTGAAGTCATTGTTCCATTTGCATTTGTCATTTACTCCATCCTATAGACTGCATGAACATCAAAGTCAAAGTAGATCAAGCAGTGCTGCTAAAAACAAATGAACATAGTTGTGTGTGGATTTCAGATGTTAGGTTAGAGAAACGGAAAATGTGAGGTTGAAAGAACATGCAGAATGGGATAATCTGTTAAAAAGAATAACGTTTCTATTCAAATAATCTTTTAGTTGTCTAGGTTTTTTTGTTTGTTTGTTTTGACTATGACATTTCCAAAGTATATAACTAATGGCTGATTATATGCTTGACTATACAGAGCTCTATGACTGAAGAAATTGAGGGTGTGAAGTTTCTGTTCTCTGGAGGCTGGAGATGCAGGATGATTAGTTGTGACATTTTGAAGGGTGTGAATGGATTTAGAGAAAGAATATAATAGACACAGATTGCATTTTGGGTTAGCTGCCAAATGGTTACAAAATCAAGAACCATCAACCAATTTATTTATCCTTCATTCTTCTAGAGATCAAACAAGAGTAGGAATATTGCACTAATTTGTTTAAAGGGTGATTGACATTAGATATTTTAAATAGATATCACAATTTCAGGGTGGACCATGACTTCACTCAAATGTAGACCTTATAACTAAATGAGAAACTGATACTTTGTCTGTAATTTGGATATTTTGTGTTTCCCAACATTTGGGATAGTAGATGTCATGTGTTACACATTTATTGTGTAACCAAAATAAAATTGACTAGATACTTGGATGTTTTAAGGATTAGATTTTTCTCCCAACTGAAAGTCTTATTTGATTACATATCACAAAATAAGTATGTTGCTTGGTAGCTCAGGTATGTGAAGCAGCACTGACTCATTGAAAGATATAGCAATAGATCCCAGAAGCCCTATTCTTAATTATTTACAAAACTGAAGCAGTTTGAAAACACTTGATTTCCTGTTAAATCAAAATCCTTCTGGCATCTAGAGATTTTCTAATCTGTTTGTGTTTCTTGTTTTGGCCCACATAATTGACTCAGCTCTCTTCTTAACTTCAGTTCCCCAGGTGAGTACTATGGTTTCTCCACCTAATTTGGCCAACTTTCTAAGCTGCCAGCTGGTACCTAGCCTGGCCCTAAAAGCCTGACCACGGTGGTCACTATTCAACAGAAATAAGATAACTCTGTGAGACAAAACAGGATGACACATTATTATATGGGAGCACTGCCAAAAACTAGCATTGTACAATGACAAAACTGAACAAACATCTCCTTCTTCCACTGAACCTAAGTAATTGCTCCTCCTTATCAATTATGGCCTTAGCCCTACACTTCACTACGATTCCTAAATAAAAAATTGAGGTGCCTAATCATAAAATTACCCTTGTCTTTGGTGCGGATGCTATCAGAAAACAAGACCTAATTCTTTGGTCCATTCTCAGAATGACCTAACACCAAATTTTATAACAAATTCCTCCAGACACTGAGGAATTTATAATTATGCTGTGACTACTGAAGCGGCCATCTTTAGCTCAGTGCAGTTTTGAAGGTCTAAAATCTAGACTGGAAAGCAATAAAAAATGAAATTTAAAACTGTTCGGTGATTCAACTCTTATATAACAAGGCATCAAGAAAGGTATGTGACTAAAGTTCTGGTAAGCACTGTTTCACTACAGATTATCCATTTCATTACTCACACAAGAAATGCAAAAATAAGCTATCTAGGTATAGTAAATGAAACAAATGGGTTGCTATATTTGTGAAGAATGGAGTAGATGTAATTTATAGATTTACATATAAATAACTTCTTTCGTGTCAGGAGGATTCTATGTAGACAATTAACTACTTATTTATGGAATAATAAATCTTCACTTAGACTTTGTACTTAAATTTGGGAGAATCTCTTCCAGATGGTGGCATTTCTTATGATAGTCATGAGTTCATAAAACATCCACCAGAAGAGCCGGATTAAAATGAAATATGGTTCACACAACCATGTGGTTATTTTGCCAGGACAAAACAAAAATTATTGTGAAACTTCTTCGATGACAAATAAGAGACCTCATAACAGGAGAAAGCCAATGAGAAACAATTTTAATAAAATCCTTAGTAAAATTTCCTCTTTCTAAAAAATAGACCTGTTTTAAGCTATACAAAGTCTAAGTATCGTAAATATTATAATTCTTAGTCCTGATAATCTGGATTATAAATGATACTGGCTGGCCTGAGGAAAACTCACCATTATTCAGTTATGATTTTGTTGTTCCAAAATAAGAGACTAATATTTATTCAAATAGATAACAAAAAGTATAACAGATATTCAAGGTAGTTCTTGGCACAGGCATATTTCTTTAACAAAAAGAATCTTTATTGCTGACTTATATTTACTCATTCAGTCATGTACTTGTCAATTCCTTTCTGAAAGCCCAGTGAGAACCCAGTAGGTGAGGTTACAGAGTTCAGTCTAGAAGGAAAGTCATTTTGTCAGTTCTAATGTGAGCATGCTTCTTAACTTATATAGGCTTTCTCAGCTTCCTCCTAAGCAAGTGTCCCATGGACGTCCCAGTGGAGGCCCAGCTGAGATAGGAGAGGTCACATAGTGGGGAGACACCAACAATTGTAAATTAGAAACCATTCAGGCCTCACACTGCCACTACCACCTTAGACAATTTCTAAAAAGTTGTTCTACTCAGTGCAAAAGGTCACTTGCATATGCTTCTGGAGATACAAAACAAGAGCATTTTCCACAGAAAATGAAGATTATCAGCCTCTGCTGTAGAATGAAAATTCCAGGATTGTTTTCTTAAGCCAGCCATCAAGTGATAGTTATTAAAAACTTCCTTAAACCACCAAAAAACTCCCACTTCTGATTATCAGCCTGAATCAGAGAATAGTGCTTATAAACCAATTGATCCAAATGAATTACCTAATCATGCCTTTTAATTATAAGAACAACTCCAAAATTGAGGCAGAGCCAAGTTCAATATTTTTGCCTAAGGGAATGCCAAGAAATAGTTGACTTGAGATTTGAAACCAGAGATCACACTCTTTAATCCTTGTTATGTTTTGTGATATTTCAAGGGAGTATGATTAAGATTGATGGATAAAATTTACACAGAGATACATTTCAATTCAAAATAAAATGTACTTTTAGTAAATTATAGTGCTACATTAATTGAGCATAGATTTTTGATGTTACAGTTTTATATCCTTAGGTTTTAGGTCCTGAGAGTATTAAAGCAGAAATTAGTCATTTCTCACAAATGGTGTACGTGAACCTGAGCTGTGTTATCAACGATGATAAATTATTGCAGCACTTAAAGGTTAAAACTCTCTGGAACATGGAAGAATAGAATATCTCCTGGCATCATTTCCCGCCACAAAAGTAAAAGTTAAAATTATTCAAAGACAAGAATACCACCCTGAATTCATGAGAACTCAGGAGAGAAGTAGAGAAATCCAATGGGAGCACAGAATCAAGAGAAGCCAGAATTAGTAAGAGGAATAGTCATTTCAAATTGAACCACTTTCTCTCCCAAGCCAGCATAATGACGCTAACATAATTTTTCTGGACCCAAGGTTTCTGAGGTGGGAGAAGAAAATTGGAGGTGGATGCTCAATATCCCCGCAAGTTTGGGAATCTTTGTGAGAAGCCCACTTAAGTCTCATTCCACGAGAACCGTTATGAGTGCTGGAGGGCTGGACCACCCGGGGTAAAGTGGGGACTAAAAGTGATGATCACAGCAACTGGTGTGTGGATCTTAGTGACTGCTCTGTGTCCCTGTCAGCCATCCTAAAGAGACTGGTAGCTGCCATAGTTCTTCATGGAGCATGATTTCAGGAAGACCTGAATTCCTGGCCAGATTTTCCACAAAGCCTGGTTGCTCATGTGGAAACTTGTCTCCGAAATAGAAACAACTAAAAAATTTGCAGTTGAGTTTCAGCACTTGCATAACTATTCCCCAGATGATGAGGAAACAATGGCAAGGCAGCATTCAAGTTCTGGTTCTTACTGTAACTTCCCCTAGGCAAGAAACAACAGTAGCACTACTGTGTAATTTCAGTGCAGCATTTAAGTTCTGATTCTCACTATATATCTTACCGAGCCTGAAAACAACAGCAGGCCAGCAATTAAGTTCTAATATTAAGTAGTCAAAGCCTAACTCCATGAAAAAAGATGAGTGCAAAAGCTGAAAACAGTGTCTTTCTCCTCAAAATTGCAGGTAGCAATGTGAAAATGCAAGGATGGTGAAAAATAAGGGAAAATGATATCACCAAAAGAAACCAACCAAGGTCCAGTAATTGACCTATAAACATTAATGATATATTAAATGTCTAACAAATTTCAGAATAATCCTTTTGAAGAACTTCAGAAAATCACAATATATGAATAATACTAAAAAAATGTGGAAAACAATCCAGGAACAATTGAAACTTGAAAAATAGAAACAATGTAAACAACCAAATAGAAATTTTAGAAATAAAGAATATAATATCTGATCTGAAAAATGCATTAACAAGTTTCAACAGGCCTGGGCGCAGTGGCTCATGCCTGTAATCTCAGCACTTTGGGAGGTGGAGGTGGGTGGATCATGAGGTCTGGAGACCAAGACCATCCTGGCTAACACGGTGAAACCCTGTCTCTACTAAAAAAAAACAAAACAAATTAGCCCGGTGTGGTGGTGGGTGCCTATTGTCCCAGCTACTCAGGAGGCTGAGGCAGGAGAATGGTGTGAATCTGGGAGGCAGAGCTTGCAGTGAGTCAAGATTGTGCCACTGCACTCCAGCCCGGACAACAGAGTAAGACTCCGTCTCAAAAAAAAAGAAAAAGTTTCAACAGCATATTTGATCAAGTAAAAGAAAGAATCAGAACAAAGAACACATGAAATAACCCAATCAGCAGAGCAGAGAGAAAAAAAGAGTAAAGAAGACCTATATGAATTATGGACACCAACCTCTGCATAATAGGAGTTCCCAAAGGAGATGAGAAAAAGGCTTAGAAAGCATATTTAAGAAAAAAAATGGCTGAAAAATTCCCAAATCTGGAGGAAGATAACAGCAGCTAAGTATAGAAAGCTCATAGGTCACCAAAAATCAAAGACAATAAAAAATATTTATAGCAGCAAGATAAAATAAACATACCGCATTCAAAAGAGCCCAAATATGGCTTTTAGCAGACTACTCCGCAGAAACAATGTAAGACCAGGAGAGAGTGGTATCATATATCTAAAATGCTGAAGGCAAACTACAAATAAACTGCCCAGTTTATTTGTAACCAGAAATAATGTACCCAGAAAATCTATCTTTCCAACATGAAAAACAGATAAACGCTCTTGGACAAACAAAATCTGAAGGAGTTCATCAACACCAATCCTATCTTAGAAATGGTAAAGGGAGTTTTACAATATGAAAGAAAAGAATGCTAACATGTAACAAGAAAACATCTGAAGGTATAAAACTCACTGGTAAACATAATACAAATTGAAAAAATGCTAATACTGTAATTGTGGTATATACATTATATCTTAAGTATGAAGACCAAAAGACAAAACTATTAAAGACAATACTTAAAATAATTGGTTAAGAGAAGGCCATTATTTAAAAATTATATATTTTTTACTTTTCTTTGTGATAAAAGTTGTCATTATGAGGTCCAAATATATGTTATAACTACAAGAAATTTTTATAAACCTGTAATTACAGAGCAAAAGCCAGTAATAGGCACACGTAGTAAATGGTACAGAAGAATTAAAACATACAAATAGAGGAAATCACTCAACTGAAAAAAGGCAGAGAAGAAAAAGAAAGTACCTACAAAACAACCAGAAAATAAGTAACAAATGGCAGTACTAAATCATTACCTTTTAACAATAACCTTTAATGCAAATGAATTAAATTCTCTAATTACAAGAAATAAAGTAGGTGAATTGATTGAGACAAAACAAAATAAACAAGATCCAATTGTATGCTGTCTAGAAGAAATTTATTTCACCTAAAAGGACACATATTGGGTGAAAGTGAAGGAAAAGAAAAAGGTATTCCACGCAAATGGAAACCAAAAAGGAATAGGAGTATAGTAGATATAATAGACATTAAGCCAAGAAAGGTATTTTAAAAAAGAACAGGCCATTATCTCATGATAAAGAAATCAGTATAGCAAGAGGATATAACAATTTTAAATATATGTGTACTCAACACTGGGATGCTTAATATGTAAAACAAATATTAAGAGACCTAACTGTAGAGACTGAATATAACAAAATAAAAGCAGGGGATTTCAACACCTCACTTTCAGCAATACACAAATGATTCAGACACATCAACAAAGAAATATCTGTTAAACTGCACTCTAGACCAAATGGATCTAACAGATGATTACAAAACATTCCATCCAACAGCTGCAGAATATGCATTTTTCTCAGTAACACATAGTATATTGAGTCACAAAACAAGTCAGTCAAGTTTAAAATATTTAAATTATATCAGGTATCTTATATGATCACAATAAGATAAAACACAAACTCAGTAACAGAAGGAATTTTGGAAACTAAACAAATTTATGGATATTAAACAACATACTCATGAACAACAGATGAATCAATGAAGAATTTTAAAGGTAAAGTTTAAAACTTCCTTAAAATAAATGAAAATAGAAACACAACATACAGAAATCACTGTGATACAAAAAAAGCAGGGTTTTTTGTTTTTGTTTTTAATTTTATTTACTTTATTTATATTGACACTTATTAGATGCACTTTTTTTGGGTACATGCGACAATTGAATTTTTTTTCTTTATTATACTTTATGTTCTAGAGTACATGTGCACAACGTGAAGGTTTGTTACATATGTACACATGTGCCATGCTGGTGTGCTGCACCCATTAATTCGTCATTTACATTAGGTATATCTCCTAATGATATCACTCCCCCCTGCCCCCACCCCACAACAGGCCCCAGTGTGTGATGTTTCCCTTACTGTGTCCAAGTGATCTCATTGTTCAATTCCCACCTATGAGTGAGAACATGTGGTGTTTGGCTTTCTGTTCTTGCAATAGTTTGCTGAGAATGATAGTTTCCAGATGCATCCATGTCCCTACAAAGGACACGAACTCATCCTTTTTTATGACTGCATAGTATTCCACGGTGTATGTATGCCACATTTTCTTAATACAGTCTGTCATTAATGGACATTTGGGTTGGTTCCAGGTCTTTACTATTGTGAATAGTGCTGCAATAAACACACTTGTGCATGTGTCTTTATAGCAGCATGATTTATAATCCTTTGAGTATATACCCAGTAACAGGATGGCTGGGTCAAATGGTATTTCTAATTCTAGATCCTTGAGAAATCACCACACTGTCTTCCACAACGGTTGAACTAGTTTACAGTCCCACCAACAGTGTTAAAGTGTTCCCATTTCTCCACATCCTCTCCAGCACCTGTTGTTTCCTGACTTTTTAATGATTGCCATTCTAACTGGTGTGAGATGGTATCTCATTGTGGTTTTGA
>NW_012112919.1:2880087-2886864 GCF_000951035.1 Colobus angolensis palliatus | reverse complement strand
ATAAATGTCTTCTTTTGAGAAGTGTCTGTTCACATCCTTTGCCCACTTTTTGATGGGGTTGTTTGTTTTTTTCTTGTAAATTTGTTTGAGTTCTTTGTAGGTTATGGATAGTAGCCCTTTGTCAGATGAGTAGATTGCAAAAATGTTCTCCCATTCTGTAGGTTGCCTGTTCACTAGGGAAGTTTATAGCAATAAATATATCAAAAAAGTACAAATATCTCAAATAAATTAATGATTGCATCTCAAGGAACTAGAAAACCAAGAACAACAACAAACCCCACAAAATTAAATTAACAGAAGAAAAAATAATAAAGAGCAGAGCAGAAATAAATAAAATAGATGAAAAAACAATTCCAAAGATCAACAAAGAGTTGATTTTCCAGAAACATAATATCAACAAACCTTTAGCTAGACTAAGACAAAAGAGAAAATTAAAACCACAGATTAAAAAGGGAACATTACAACAGACACTATAGAAATATGAAAGATCATAAGAATATTATGAGCAACTATATACCAATAAATTTCAAAATCTAGATTAAATGGTTGAATTTTTGGACATATACAACATACTAAGCTTAAATCACAAAGAAATAGAAAAATTGAACATACCAACATTGAGTAAAAAGATTGAATCAGTAGTAAAGACTCTCTCATCAAAAAAAAAAAGCTCAGGACCTCATGGCTCCACAGCTCAATGCTACAAACACTTAAAGAACTAATACTCATTCTTCTCAAACTCTTAAAGATTTAAAAGGAGAAAATAATTCCAAATGCACTCTATGAGGTCAATATTACCCTGATGTCAAAACCAGATAGAGACACAACAACAAAATTACAGGACAATATCTTTGATGAACATAGAAGCACAAATACAAAATAAAATACTAGCAAACCAAATTCAACATCACATTAAAAAGATCATTCATTATAAAATCAAGTGGAATTCATCCCAGGGATGCAAGGATGTTTTAACACATGCAAATTAGTTAATGTGATACATCCCATTAAGAGAATCGAGGAAAAATAACCATATGATTGTTTTAATAAATTCAGAAACAGCATTTGATAGTATCCGATGTCCCTTTCAAATAAAAACTCACACAAATTGGGTATAGAAGAAATATACCTTAAAACAATGAAAGCCATATGTGACAAGCCCACAGCTAACATTATACCCAATGAAGAAAAGTGGAAAGCTTTTTTTCTAAGATCCGGGACAAGACAATGATACTCACTTTTGCCACTTTTATTTAACATAGTAGTGGAAGTTCTAGCCAGAGCAATTAGGCAAGAGAAAGAAGGATAGGGCATCCAAATTGGAAAGGAGGAAGACAAATTTTCCCTGTTTGCAGATGGCATGATCATTCATATATATATAAATAGACATGATATAAAAAATTACGAATAATGCCATCTGCAAACAAGGAAAATAATTTGTGTGTTTATTCAATATATATGTATATATGTCATATATTGACATGTATATATACACTTTTAATCTGCTTTAGAGTTCATATATATTTATATTCCATAAATATATATTTCATAGGTAAGAAATACTAGTTTTCATATTTATATATTTATATGAAATATATATGAATATATGTGTGCATGTGTGTATATATATTTATGTACATATGAAAACTCTACCTCACAAAAACTATAGGATTTATTACAGATTTGTTATTGTTTGTTAAATATTTGGTAGAACTCACTAGTGAAGCCATCTGGTTCTAGAATATTGTTTGTGGAGATCTGACTACAAGCTGAATTTTACAAATAGTTATAGGCTACACATTTTTTAACTCTTAGTAGTTTGTCATTCAAAGAATTTGTCCATTTTACCTAATCAGTTTATTTTATTGGCATACATTTAATTACATTAACTATTTTTTATTCATATCTGTAGATTCTGTTGTTATGTTCTTATCTAAATCCAGGTGTTGCTAATAAGTGCCTTCTCGCATCGCTTCTTGGCCTTTTGGCTAAGATCAAGTGAAGTGCCTTCTCTCATATTTTTCTCATTATGACTGGAAACTTCTCTATTGATCAAACAATTAGCTTTTGCTAATTGGGGTTTCTCTGGGTTGTGTTTAAATTATTTTGGCTCTTATTCATATTACTTCCTTTCTTCTAATTCATTAATTTAAGACCTGCCTTTTTTTAGTAACATGCTATAAATTTCCCAGTAAACATTTTTTTAGTGGCATTCCATGACTTTGTATTTTCATTTTTAGTTGAAAATGCTAATTTTCTTTGTGAATATTTTTGAGCCCTAAGTTCTTTATTAGTATATCATTTGGTTTACAAGTATATGGAAATTTTTCAGAGATCTTTTGTTAATGGTTTGTTATTTAATTTTACTATCAGAGAACAGTACTTGTATGAGTTGAATCTGTTTAAATTCACTTAAACTCTTTTGTCTTAGAATATGGTTCTCACTTTGTAAACGCTCTACGTGTACTTGAATATTCATTCTATTGCTGTTGCATCAAATATCTTATACATTTAAATTAGGTCAGGTTTGTTGAAATCATTATTCAAGTCTTCTATAGCTTTAGGTTTTTTATTTATTGTGTTATAATAATTGCATATGTGTTCAGAATTTGTATGTTTTCTTGATAACCCAACACTTGATTGCTATAAAATCTCAATTTTATTTGCTTCAAAATCTATTTTGTCTAATATTGATGGAGCCATTCCAACTTTCTTTTGATTAGTGTTAACAAGTTTTTTTTCTGCTGGTTAATTCACTTCTAGCCTATTTGTGTCATATATATTAAAATATGTTTCAATGTAGACTGCAATTACTGGGATCTTTTTCTTCAGTCAGACATTCTCCAGTGATTAATTATATGTGATAATTGATGTGGTGAGTTTTAATATGCCAACTATTTGTTTTCTGCTTCTCTGTTTTCTCCTGTTTTTGTGCCTTTTAGGTTATTTTGTTAGTTTTCAATCTCTGCTAACCTAACAATAACTCTAATTTAATGTAGTTGCTTTAGAGTTTACAATATAAATGTTTATCTTAGTAATTTGACCTTTAAGTAAGATCATATCAATTCAAATGTAGTTCAAGAATCTTGTAATAATGCACTTCTGTGTCTCAATTCCCAGCCTTTATACTATTGCTGTCATAGCTTTTTATAATATATATGTATGTTATAAATTCCAGAGTACATTTCTATTTTTGTTTAAACAGTCAATTATTCTTTAAAGATATTTACCTCATACACCAAAAAACTAAATAATTATCCATGTTGTTACCTTTTTGCGTGTACTTTATTCCATTTTGTTTATCTAGTAAGTTTTTTGCCTGGAAGACTTTAATATTTTTCGAAATTGGTGTTTGCTGGTAATATATACTTTCAGCTTTTTGTATGTCTGTTAATGCTGCTAATTTTGCTTTCTTTTAAAATGATATTTTTGCTGGGTATAGAATTGTAAGTTTTAAAGTGTTATTAATTTTCCCCTCTAAAATGTTGTTCTACAATATTCAGTCTTGTTGTTTCTTTGAAGATTATTTTACTGGATTTCTGCTTCTCAGTCTGAGAAGTGAAAAGATTGAAATGTATCACTCTAATCCTTACAACAAGAAAAAAAAGATGAAGAAGTAAATTTCAGCAGCTTCTTAGATCCGTAAAAGAATTGAGGTTACAGGTCAAGTGAGTGCCCTGAAAACTGTAACAGCCATATATAGAGAAGCACGTATTACCAGCGTAGAAACCACTGCAAGAGGCAGTGCTAGCCTTGGATATGAATGTTTAAAGGATAGTTGACTAACTGCTGGTAACGGACTGTGAGCTAGCTCAAGAGATAAAAATTCCCAGAACCCTGACCTTGGGAGCTTCCCCATATATTTTTTGAGTTTTACCTTCAGGAGCTCCACCACGTTCTAACATAAAGATGTGAGACGGATCCCTCTCTACTTCCAGAAGAAAAGGAGAAAAGTGGCTAATTTAGAAATAAAACCAAAACAGTTGATAATCCTTAAAAAGGGCCTGCACTCAAAGGAAACTCTTCTACAGAGCCTAAACAATGTGGGGAATTGAAGTATCCAACACTAGACCTCACTAACCTTCAGCATGAGGAAAGAGAAATACCCACCCAACTCTAGCTTCCTCTGCCTTCCATGTGGGAGAAAGGAAATGGTCATCTCCAGCCCTCTCCAGTTTTTCTGTCACTATGGGCTAAAATTTAAAAGATGAGAATCATTTAGAAAGGTCATTGCACTCGGGCAGATAATTATTGTAAGACTGATACCCGGCCGGGCGCGGTGGCTCAAGCCTGTAATCCCAGCACTTTGGGAGGCCGAGACGGGAGAATCACGAGGTCAGGAGATCGAGACCATCCTGGCTAACACGGTGAAACCCCGTCTCTACTAAAAAATACAAAAAAACTAGCTGGGCGAGGTGGCGGGCGCCTGTGGTCCCAGCTACTCGGGAGGCTGAGGCAGGAGAATGGCGTGAACCCGGGAGGCGGAGCTTGCAGTGAGCTGAGATCCGGCCACTGCACCCCAGCCTGGGCGACAGAGCAAGACTCCGTCTCAAAAAAAAAAAAAAAGACTGATACCCAATCATATAATTATAGAATGTTTCCTCTCCCCCACATTTTTACCACAACAAAAATAGGATTCCTGTATAATAACGAGAGATTACAGCTGAAAATAATTGCAAGACTCAGTCTCTATTTAAGAAATTCCTATGGAAACACAGAATCAACAGGGCAAGAAAAAGGACACTAGAGTACATTTTAGCCTCTGACACCTGCAAATACAGCAAAGTGAACCTATCTCATAGCAGATAAACATAAAGCATCAACTGTAAAGTTCTACTTACCTCAGTTCCTTTTAGGCAATATATCATTTCTGGCATTCAGTAAAAATGTACAAGGCATGTTAAAAGGTGAAAAAAAAACCAGTCTGAAACAGGGCAAGCATTAAAACCAAAGTGAGACATGATGGTGATTTTGAAATTATGAGACCAGGAAATTAAAATAAGTATTATATACTAAAGAATCTAATAGAGATTGACTACTAAGAGGTAATCAAAATAAATTGATATAAATTGTAAATACCATAACAGAGATGAAGAATAACTGAGACATCAGACACAGGAAAATAATCGGTGGGTTTGAGCAGACAGTAACAGAAACTTCCCAAAGAATGAAAAATATGAAACACAATATCTAAACACTCTGAAACAATTACAAAAGGTGTGCCATATATGAAATGGGAATATAAAAACAACAAGGAAGAGAATAAATATTTCAAGGTATAGTGGCTGAAAACTTTCCAAAATTATTGACAGACACAAAACCATATGTCAAGGAAGCTCAGAGAATGCTAAGCAGGATAAGTATAAAAATCTGTACCTAGTCATATATTCAAACTGCAGAAAATCTAAGACAAAGAGAAAATCTTTAAAGAGGGCAGGGGTGTGATAAGGTGAAAAAATCCTCATATATAGGGTAACCAGTTTAAAAGTTAACATCAAGCTTCTCTTTAGAAACCATGAAAGTAAGAAGAGAGTGGAATGAAATGTTCAAAATGTTAAAAGCAAACAAAAACCCCACCTCCTAAAATTCTGTAAGCAGCAAAATTATTCTTCAAAAGTGCAGAGGAGATAAAGATTTTCTCAGATCTACAAAATCTGAGAGAATTTGTCACTAGTAAGTCTGTCTTGCATGAAATGTTAAAAATCTCTTCAGAGGGAAAGGAAATGATATAGCTTAGAAATTCAAATCTGAAAAAGGAATGCCATTTGAAAAGAAAAAAAAAGGTAAAATAAAATCATTTTTTTTAGTTCTTATTTTGAACATACAATTTGTTGAATATTTTGTCATTAAGTGAAATATATAACAACAATGTGGTGAGGGACAGAAGGGAGGAATTGGGAATACTCAGCTATAATTTTCCTGAACAACTTTTGACGTAGTATAATGTTAATTGAAAGTAGACTGAGATTAGTTGTAAACGTATATTGCCTGCTTTGAATAAACAACTAAAAAATAAATTATGTAAAATGCTTAATTAAAACCAGAGAATGAAAAATATGGCAGAAAAAAGGAAGACGAACAACAAATACAAAACAGTTACAAATATGGTAGATATTATGCAACTATGCCAATAATTTAAATTTAAATGTTCTTGATATATATAACACATGATAGACCATCAAAATGGATACCAAATATATGCTATCTACAGGAACCTAATTTAATTATAAAGATGCATATAGATTAAAGGTAAAGAGGTGAGAATATGCCATGCTAAAATAAATAAAAAGAAATCTAGGGTAGCTACATCAATTTCAGACATAGCATATTTCAGAGCAAGTAAAATGATTAGAGATAAAAAGGAACATTACACATTGATAAAGGGATCATTCATTTACATAGACCATTGTTAATGTGTTTACATGTAACAACAGTGCATCAAAAATGAGTGTTGAAAAACTGATAGAAATAAAAGGAGAAAGGGAAATCCACTATTATAGTGGGACAATTTAAGCCTTTACATCAGTAACTGACAGATTCAGCGGGCAGAAAATTTGGAATTACATAGTTCAATTGAACATCAACTAAATCTAATGAAAATTTATAGAATATTTAGTTTTAATTTAATTTTTTAAAGAGACGGTGTCTTACTATTTTGCTCAGGCTGAACTTGAAATCCTGAGCTCAAGTGATCTTCCTGCCTCAGGCTCCTAAGTAACTGAGACTACAGGCATGCACCACCACACCTGTCTTTATAGAATATTTCATCCAACAATA
>NW_012112919.1:2879146-2879857 GCF_000951035.1 Colobus angolensis palliatus | reverse complement strand
GCCCGTCTCGGCCTCCCAAAGTGCTGGGATTACAGGCTTGAGCCACCGCGCCTGGCCAGAATACATATTCTTAAGCTTGCATGGAGCATTCACTAAAAACGAACACATTCTAGACCATAAAATACAGCTTAGCAAATTTAAAATAAAAATCATATAAAGAACATAAGACCATAATGAAATTAGAATAGAAATCTATAACAGATAAAAGCTACAAAGTTCCAAAGAGTTTTGCTATGTGGATACGTAAAGAATAGACTTCAGAGAAGGGGCGCCCAAGATGGCTGAATAGGAACAGCTCCAGCCTCCAGCTCCCAGGATGAGTGACACAGAAGATGGGTGATTTCTATATTTTCAACTGAGCTTTGAAGACAGCAGTGGTTCTCCCAGCATGGAGGTTGTAATCTGAGAACAGACAGACTGCCTACTCAAGTGTGTCCTTGACCCCTGAGTAGCCTAACTGGGAGACATCCCCCACTAGGCACAGACTGACACCTCACACCTCACATAGCTGGGTACACCCCTGAGATGAAGCATCCAGAGCAAGAATCAGACAGCAACATTTGCTGTTCAGCAATATTCTATCTTCTGCAGCCTCTGCTGCTGATTCCCAGGCAAACAGGGTCTGGAGTGGACCTCAAGCAAACTCCAACAGACCTGCAGCTGAGGGTCCTGATTATTAGAAGGAAAACTAACAAACAGAAAGGACACCCA
>NW_012112919.1:2877198-2877709 GCF_000951035.1 Colobus angolensis palliatus | reverse complement strand
AGAGATTTTGTTACCACCAGGCCTGCCCTACAAGAGATCCTGAAGGAAGTGCTAAACTTGGAAAGGAACAACCAGTACCAGCCATTGCAAACACATGTCAAAATGTAAAGTCTATCGATGCTAGGAAGAAACTGCATCAACTAACGAGCAAAATAAACAGCTAATATCATAATGACAGGATCAAGTTCACACATAACAATATTAACCTTAAATGTAAATAGATTAAATGGTCCAATTAAAAGACTCAGACTGGCAAATTGGATAAAGAGTCAAGACCCATCAGGTTGCTATATTCAGGAGACCCATCTCATGTGCAGAGACACACATAGGCTCAAAATAAAGGGATAGAGGAAGATCTACCAAGCAAATGGAAAACAAAAAAAAGCAGGGGTTGCAATCCTAGTTTCTGATAAAAGAGACTTTAAACCAACAAAGATCAAAAGAGACAAAGAAGGCCATTATATAATGGTAAAGGGATCAATTCAACAAGAAGAGCTAACTATCCTAAATA
>NW_012112919.1:2848591-2873678 GCF_000951035.1 Colobus angolensis palliatus | reverse complement strand
GAGGGGGAGGGGGGATAGCCTTAGGAGTATACTTAATGTAAATGACGAGTTAATGGGTGCAGCACACCAACATGGCACCTGTGTACATATGTAACAAACCTGCACGTTGTACACATGTACCCTAGAACTTAAAATACAATAATAAAAATAAATAAAGAATAGATTTCAAAACAATAAATGGGTCAAAGAAGATGTATTAAGAATTTAAAAAATGTATGGTGAACAAAATGGCATTAGAAATTTTCAAATTTCGTGTGATATATCAAAAGTAATGATTAGAGATAATGTATAATAATGTTGAATACACATAGAAAAACTGAAAAAATCTAAAATCTATGCTTCAGTATTAACTTGAAAATGAAAAGGAAATTGAATTCAAAGTTAGCAGAAAAAAGAAATAAAAGAACAAAAAGTAGTGAAATTGTAAGTAGGAAATCAGTATAGAAAACCAATTATGCCAAAAGCTAGCTCACAGGAAATATCAATAAAATTGATAACTCTTAAGCCTAGCCAAACAGAAGGAAAAAGACAATGATTATTAATATCATAAATGAAACGGAGCCAACACAGCTGATCCCATGGTTGCTTTAAAAGAATAATAAAGGAATATTAACTTTAAGCCTCGAAATTTGACAAGTTAGATGAAATCAACAAATTCTTTGAAATCAATGACCTACTGAAACTGACACAAGGAGGAAAGTAATTTGAATAGGCCTATGTCTATTAAAGAAATTGAACCCACAATCAGTGACCTTCCAAAACAACAACAAAAAACAACAGGCCAGTTGGTTTCACTGAATTCTATCAAATATTTGCAGAACAATACTAATTATCTACAATTTCTTCCAGAAAAAAAGCAGCAGAGGGAATACTTTGTAACACATTGTATGACTCCAAAGTTACCCTAATATCAAAAGCAAAGAAATATACTAATTGGGAAAATAATTCTAGACAAATATCTTCCACGAATATACATACAAACATCCTCAACAAAATATTAGCAAATTGAATCGAACTAAGTATACATATTTTATATATATAAATAATTATATACTCCAGACGAGTGAGATTTAGTCCAGGTATAAAAAGTTGGTTCAACATTCCAAAGTCAATTACTCTAACATATCACATTAATAGGCTACAGAAGAAAAATCACACTGCAGTATCAAAAAATGCAGAAAAAGCATTTGACAAATCGAATTACTTGTATTGATCAGAACTCTCAGCAAATCTGGAATGGATGGAACTTCATCAGCTTCATAAAGAATATCTACAAAAAGCCCTAGAGCTAACATAGTACCTAATAGTGAGAAACTAAATGTTTACGCCTTATAATAAAAAAACATAATCTATAATTTCACCACTCCTATAAAGAGTTGGGCATTCTAGCTAATTCAATAAGACAAGAAAATAAATAAAAGACGCCTGGTGCGGTGGCTCACGCCTGTAATCCCAGCACTTTGGGAGGCTGAGGCGGGTGGAGTACGAGGTCAGGAGATTGAGACCATACTGGCTAACATGGTGAAACCCCCTCTCTACTAAAAATACAAAAAATTAGCCGGGCGCAGTGACGGGCAGCTGTAGTCCCAGCTACTTCTGAAGCTGAGGCAGGAGAATGGCTTGAACCCGGGAGGCGGAGCTTGCAGAAAGCCTAGATCGCGCCACTGCACTCCAGCCTGGGCGACAGAGCCAGACTCAAGACAAAGATGGAAGGAAGAGAAGGAAGAAAGAAAAAGAAAGAGTCTTTTTCACATATGTACATAGAAAATCACAAATAATTGACACTGAAAAATCTGGAGCTAAAAAAAAAAAAAAAGCAATGATACAGAAGTTAGAGAATACAAAGTTAATATACAAAAGTCAATTGATTTCTTACATGGCAATAATAAACAACTTGAATTTGGAATTAAAAACAAAACAGTGTTCACATTAACAACAAAAAATGAAATATTCCCATATCACTTAAAAATGTATATGCTATATGAGGAAAACTATAAAACTATGATGAAATCAAGATTTTTGTAGAAATGGACAGTTATTCCATATTCTTGGATAGGAAGAGTATATTAAGATGATAGTTCTTCCCAGCTTGACTTACACATTTAACACAATCCCAATAAAAATCTCAGCAATTTAGTTTATGGATATCAACAAACTGATTCTAAAGTATACATGAAAAGATAAGACATAGCAAAGCCAAGGAAGCAGTATTGACTACATGACTTCAAGACTTTCTATAAATCTATGGTGATCAAGATAGTATGTCAATCATGAAATAGACAAATACATAAATGGAACAGAATAGAGAGCCCAGAAATAGACCTACACATATATAGTCAACTGATTTTGACAAAGGCAATTAAATCGAGAAAAAAATAGTCATTTTAACAAATGTGGAAACAAATGAAAATCCGCATTCTCTGTGTGTAGGGGGTGTGTGTGTGTGGAGAGAGAGAGAGAGAGAAAACCTTCCATAAAAGAAAATTAACTCAAAATGAACCATAGATCTAACTTTAAAATTCAAACTGTTCAATCTCTAGAAGATAGGAAGAACTCTAGCTGACATTAAGTTGGACAATGACTTTTTAGATGCAACACCCAAAATATAATTTATCAGAAAAAAATGATGTTATAGTTCATTAAAATTAAAAAGTTCCACTTTTCAAAAAAACAGATTAAAGTAAAAAGAATTGCAACAGACAGAGAAAATTTTTCAAATAACATATCTGATAACTGGTATTAGTATTAAGGGCTCTTAATACTTAAGAAAACAAACAATAAACAAATGGGCAATAGATCTGAACAGACACCTCTAAGGAAGATATACACATAGAAAGCAAGCACAGAAAATGATGCTCAGCATTGTATGTCAATAGGGAATTGTGAATTAAGACATCATGGAGCTACTACTACACACCTATCAAATGGTTAAAATATAACACTGACAACACCAAATGCTGGCAAGGATGTGAAGCAACACATGTATTGCTGGTTGAAATGAAAAATGATACAGTCAGTTTGGAAGACTATTTGGCATTTTCTTACAAAGCTAATCCTGGGTTTACCATATGATCCCACAATCACACTCCAGATATTTACTCAAATGAGTTAAAAACATATATCCACACAAAAACCTACACACAAATGTTTATAGCAGCTTTGTTCAGAACGTTCAAAAGGGAATGAATAAGTAAATTGTGGTACATCTATACTTAGGAGTTTCTCATCATCAACAAAAGAGCTATCAAGGAGGGAATTTAAATGCATGTTGCTTAGTCAAAGAATCAAATATGAAAAGTAACATACTGAATAATTACACTACATGACATTTTGAAAGATAAAAGTGAAAAGATCAGTGGTTTCCAGTGGTTCACGACAAGGGAAGTAGGAATGAACACATGGAACACAGAGCATTTTTAGAGCAATAAAACAATGCTGTACCATACTGTAATGGTGAACACATAACATTGTGCATTTCTGAAAAACACAGAATACAACAAATGAACTCTAATGTAAACCATGGAATTAATAATAAATCAATTTTGGTACATTACTTATACTATATTGCAAGATGTTAATAATAGAGAAACTGGGTGTATCTTTGTGTTTGTGGAGGGGGGTGTTTATGACAACACTATACTTTTTGCACAATTTTTCTGTAAACATAAAACTGATGGCTCATGCTTGTAATCCCAGAACTTTGGGAGACTGAGGTGGGTGGATCACGAGTTCGGGAGTTTGAGACCAGCCTGGCCAACATAGTGAAACCCCTTCTCTACTAAAGATACAAAAAATTAACCGTGTATGGAAAGTGGGCGCCTGTAGCCCCAGCTACCTGGGAGGCTGAGGCAGGAGAATCACTGGAACTCAGGATATTAAAAACTTAAAAAAATGTTATCAGAATAAATGAATTGATATAACAGATGGGGTTTTTATTTTATGTTATGGAAATAAACATTTTATTATGAATTTTAAAAACTGCCTATACAGTTTCATACATGAATCAATTATCTTAGAATGAATTTATGACTTTGCTTATGTAGTCTGAAGGATAAAGCACGTGGAAGAAGAATGAGAGTACCTATCATTCAGAATGTTATGCCACCTTACTCGCCACTACCCTGCTTCGGTTTCTAAATCCTCATAAATTTCATTTGCTGTATTTCATATATCTAATAGCTGATGATCATCTAACCATCATCCCTCTCTGTTTCCACTAGGAGTTCCATTATAATAGTTAAATAATGAAATATTAGAACAGGTTTTAGCAATATGATGACAAAATGGTACTTGGAATTAGAATCTGATTTTTAAAATTTCTACTTTATTTGGCATTCTAAGTATGCTTTCTCTCTAAACTACTTCAGGAATTTAAAATTATAAATTCTATAAGAATAAACAAAATGTTATAAATTATCTGTTCAACAGTTATTAACAAGATACCAAAAGAAAAATACTTGATATTGATTTACCTCTTCCAGTAAGAAAATATATATTCTAATATAATTCTAATGCATTACTGAGTCTTGAGATATGGTGATGTGACTACTTATTCCCTTGAAGGGTCTCAGAGTCTAAATTTTATGATTGTAAAAGTGGTCTGGTATGTTTGCTGCTTTGTATATGTATTAAACTTGTTAGAAGTGGTCCTTAATGCAGATTAATCCCTCTTGGGCCTTATTCTGGTAATAGAAGTAGCTGCTGGTTGACATTGCATATGTGCATACAAATGGATTACTCAGTAGACAGGTAACTAACTGAGAGTTCAGAGCATTTGGTATTGAATGTAGTGCTGTATCAAAAGAAATATATTTTAACTCTGTATGGTTATGCACTGAATATATGTAATTAAAATAATTACTGTGTCTTGAGTCCTAACTATATTAGGTATTTTACTCACACTTGACATGTATTATCATACTTAATATTCATGAAAATGCCATGGGGTAAATATCACTATCAGAATTTTGTGAATTAGAACTCTAAGGCTTATTTAGATTGCCCAAAAGTCCCACAGAGAGTAAGTAATAAGCAGCTGAGCAAGAATGTGAGCACAGTTTATTTGAGTCAATTATTCATGTTCACAACTATTATATGCTGTTAGAGCAAAATCTATTTTGAAGAGGAATATTGAAAATAAGCACACATGCAGCATATTTTCACAATGCTGTATAATAAAAAACTTCCCCAAATATCTTGATATGCAGTAATCATCATTTCACTCATGTGTCTCTAGGTAAGCTGGGGTATGGCTGATTTAAGCCTCTACTGTACTAGGTTCCAAGCTGCATGGTAGATCAAGCTCTGCTTTATGTAACTCTCAATTAGACAAGACTTTATTTGAAACATGTTCTTATGGCAAAATGCAGGAGCTTAGAAAAGTAAACACAGCTGCACAGCCATTTTAAGCAAGCTCTACATTTCACTGGCTAAAGTATGTTACTGGCAAAACCCAGTATCACTGACAAAGGAAAGTACCATTGTGGTCAATATTTGCTAGATCATAATAGAGTTAGCACACATGTGTGCACACAAATATCACCATCACCCAATCCCATAGGCATATATTGCATATGAGTGTCTTCTTCCTTTCTAATCAAAGGTTTATATTATCATTTAACTAAATCCACTGAATCTTCCACTGTTTCTCTCGTTTTTAGTTGGGTTCATTGAGTATGAGATTCCGGTTCCAGCAAACACCATATTTGTAACAATTCAAAGAGAGAATTCTTGCTGCTTGCTGGACTTAACTGCACAACTATATTTTTGAAGGAGAAACAACTTGTTATCACTGTTCAATGACTTATAATTTGGGGAAATAAAGTAATGGGGTGAAGATAGATTCACACTCAAGTCTGAATTATCAGAGACATAGGCCAAAAAAATTTTGGCAATTAGCAAACCTGGCTGTTTATAGCACAGCTCACAAGCATTAATACATTTGCTAATCTAGCAGAGTCTATGGAGTTTGGCAACTTGATTTTTTTTACCTTTATGACTTCAGGACATAAGTCTTATTGTTACATAGTAAGAGAAATACAGGTATTGATAGGTATGGGGTTATTCAAACTAAGAGACAAAGGTGGGGCTGTCTCAGTTTAAAGCTTTTTTGAATTGATTTTAATATGTCATGCTTCTGTGTGTCTGTGACTCCAAAATTCAGGAGGGGAAGTATAATTTGAGAGTACATGTTCAGGGTCGCAGCGTGATGAGCAATCCTCTTGCAGTGAGACAAATATTTGCTCCATAAAATCACTGAATGGTTTTAAAAGTCACATGGCAAACAGATTTGTCTTATGCAAGTGAGAATCAATTTAGAAAAGCTGCCCGTGCCTTCTCCACTACCACATGTTCAGCCTTACAAACTTATTTCTTAGTACTCAAAACAAACATTTTGGAAGATTCTGAGATTATTTGACACATTCTCCTCATTTTGCATTGCCATCTGGATGCAGAATCCAAAGCAGCACCATTTTGTCAAGAAAGCTATTCCTGGGAAACAGAAAGCTGAAGTTGAATTGAAGAATGCTCTGGTTTTAATGCTTAGTCTGACTTCATCAGAATTCCAGCCGGAATTCTTTTCAGAAACCTCAGAATTCAGTCCAAGCTTAGTCATTTTTCAGCCACATGCTAGGGTAGAGATTCAATTCACGATTTTTTTCTTTTGTTATTCAAGGCAAGGAAGTTACTAAGGACACTTGCCCTGTGTCGCTGTTCAGAGGGACTCTGCAAAACTATAATAAGAACATATGAAAATAGATAACGCTGAAGTGAGATTATTATATTGGCGAAGAGAGAGGACAGATTTTTGCTTAGAAAAGACTAAAAACTTGTTACTACCCGTTCTGAGAAGGATTAAAAAAATCAAAGTTGATATAGTTATGAAGGAGATGAAAAGTATGGACACAGCATCATCAAGTTCTGGAAGATGTGTTAGGGAGTCAGAGAGAAGCATGGCTACCCATACTTAAAGAACGTAGATTTGATCTAATTATATGTCCTATCAACCAACAGTTGCATACCTAAAATGGATCATAAAGGCAATTTAGGCTGACACTAAAAATTTTTAAGAATGACTGTCATTGGTTTGTATCTCCCCTATAAGTTCTATTGAACATAGTTTTCCTCAAGTCGAAGCTACACAATTCAGTACTCATTTTCCATTGTCCTGTACCTACCTACACAAACACACTTGCATCTCTTAAGAAGTGTCAGGTAGTGGTGCTCTAAAATTTCTATTGTGGTTAAATATTATTCCTTAGTCTTTTTCCAACTGGTATAATGACACATTTATCACAGGTATCTGAAACGCAAAAATCCCAATGAAAAACTGACTTCTGTCCTTTATAAAAACTTGTACAGTCTCTAGCCACCTTTAGCCTCCACCCAAGCCCTATCCCCAATGCTAAAGGTATAGAACACTCTCTCTCACGCAAGCGTGCCCACACGTACAACTACACACACGCGCAGCTTAAGTGAGAATTAAATTATTGGAAAAGAGTGCTTTGCTTTCTCTTTCTTGGGTAATTCATGTTCAAAATATCATTTTGTAGCTAGATCCTGTTTGTCTTCTTGTTTCCATGCTGCCCATTGTTTTCACCCATTAAAATCAACCAAATTCATCTCCGATTTATATTTCCTGAATTGGGAGTCCCACAATAGGATTCCAGTCTCCAGATAAGAGCCTTTAATCATTCCAATTATACCTGCTGGGAAACTCCTTCCTTCACAACTATTCCTCCCATCACCATCTTCACAGCTGCAAAATGGGACTTTTCCTCTCTCTGATGCTTTGGAAACAGTATTTCAGATATTACAAACCCTGAAGATTTAGGCACAGCTGGTTTACACTAAGCTCAATGTAAAGTCCGTATCTAAGTATTTTTATTTCTGCCAAAGGGATAATGAAACGGAAAAGGTTCTCTTGTCCCCCTCCCAGGGCATGTGATGGGGGTGTGGCTGGCTTCTTCAGTGCCCTGCTGCTCAAACCTCTAGGGGAGCATATAGATGGGCAAGCTGTGGGGCTTCAAGCCCACAGCAGTATATAGGAGTGAATATTTACAGCTGAAGCCCCAGTGGCCATGTGTTACATGGTGCTCTTTTATTTTGTCATCTACAGACGGCTTGTGTTAACCAGCTCAGACCCTCTACCTTGTCACAAGGACAGAGGGCTTTCTGTATCCCAGGTTCTTGCCTTGATATACTGGAAAAATTGGATCTCACGCAGGCTTGGAGAATGAGTGCAAAGTTTTATTGAATGGAAGTAGCTCTCAGCTGATGGGGGAGCCAGAAGAGAGATGGCTTTTCCCTAGAGTTGGGCCCTTGGGCATCTCCGGCTCTCCTCAGACTGCTCTGGCCAAACTCCACCTCCTTCCACCAATCAATGACCTGTCGGCATGACGGTGTCTGTCTGTGGGCTATTCTGTAGGCATGCTCACCTCGACATTCTCTTGACGTCCAGCCACTGTCTTCTTCCACTGATGTGTTCCTCACCATACAGTAGCTTCTGTCTCTGCCTTGCTAGGGTCTTGGATTTTTATAGACCCAGGATGGGGGCATGGCAGGACAGGGTAGTCTTGGAAAATGCAACATTTGGGCTCGAAGGGAGAAGTGCCTGTCTTCACCTAGGGCCATGGGGGTAGAGCCCTAGCCAGGGACCACACCCTCCTCTACCCAGAACTTTCTTTCCCCTCTTCTGTATCATTTAAAGAAACCACACGCTCTCTTCCCAGAACTCCTCTATCAATGACCTCGCCTTTACTTAACATACACAAGTAAGCTACAAAAGTTACATACAGTGACTTATTGAGCCATTAAATGCTTCCTTCCCATGGAATGAGGTCCCTCTTTGTGGTGTTTCCTGTCAAGGCTTTTTCTTTTTTACTCCAGATACCACTGGAAGCAATGGGATTGATAGAATGGAAGTAGTAGCAAATAGCCCCCTGAAATTTGAAGGAAAGAACCTGGAGTACCTCCTTTCGTGCTATGGAACCTAAGGAAAGACAGTTTACAACCTCTTGCATTTAAAGAGGATAGTAATACCTTATTTTATTAATTTATTTTTTGTTTCAATAGGTTTTGGGGGAACAGGTGGTGTTTGGCTACACGAATAAGTTATTTAGTGGTGATTTCTGAGATTCTGCTGCACCCCTCACCCAAGCAGTGTACACCGTACACAATGTGTAGTCTTTTCTCTCACCCCCTCCCATCCTTTCCCCCAAGTCTCCAAAGTCCATTGTATCATTGTGATTCTAATGTACAACTTGCTTTTACAATGAACTAGCCTGTGTAAAAGCTTACTGTTGTAAAGTTTCATTAAGAAAGTTTCATATATTAAATGTAAGATAAAATGATTTTGTTTTAAAATTCACTCTTTATTAATTGTAGCTTTCATAGCAGTGTAAACGCAGTCTTAACATGAATTAGAAAATCTGAATTACAGCTGTGCAAAGATTATTAAAATCATTGTTCCCATTTGTTTCTCTCTAGGCCTCATTGTAGCATGAGGAATCCCACCTGCCTCATTCTCTCCTACTTGAACAGATGGATCGTAAAATTGTGGGCTCACCAAGGAAAATTTAGTCTCATTCCATTACATCTGATGGCCATGGGAGAGATACAAAATAGACACTCTCCAATTAATGTACTTATAGCCATCCAAGAGAATGGTTCCATAGGCCTTGCTGGCCAGCAGGGTTTATCCTTGGCTTTCTCCCAGTAATTATAGTAATTGCTGACCATCAGATATTATACATTTGTGGGCACTAAGAAGTGTAGGGTGCAAAAAGGAGGTAGATTTCCGATACAGAAACTGTAAGGAACATTTTTTTAAGTCTTAGTTTGAAAAAATGGTCACTCTCAGACATTAGGCATACTCATTGCTCCAGGGATTTCATGTTTTACAATTTAAGAAACATCATGCACATATGAAAATATATATTTGCAAATATGGAAAACTGATTGTGATGCAAAATGATTTGAAATAAAAAATATATCAATGAAGGCAGGATTAATAAACTATGGTATGTATGTACAATGAAACACCTAGAGGTCCATTAAAAATGAGTACAAGTGAAGTTATTGGCCTATAAATTTTTCCATGAAATATATGTGACTGAAAAAGCACATTGCATAATTTGTTATGATCCAACTAATATAAAAGTCTAACTCATATGTAGGTATCTAGAACTCACCAAAATATTAATGATAAAAAATTTTAATGACTTGATCTACTTTAACTACTTGATCTAAATATACTGTAGTTTTCAGTATATTTACATTATTTAAAATGAGTATATGTCATATTTACCAAAAATGATAAACCTCATTTTAACATCATGCCAAACTGCATATGTCTAAATGAAGAAAACAGACATAGCCCATTCATTCAACATGTTTATGTGCCTGATATGTCATAAAGGCCATTTTCTCTTTTTTACCTCTCAAATCTGTCAAGGAACAATGCAGGAGAATAAGATAATGGTAAACGTGTGAAACAGGATAAACAACAAACTATTGGAAGTATCACATATATAGATATTATGGAAATATTGAGTTGCTTTAAAGTTTCTAAAATCTTCATTTGCTACCACTTGCTAACTGGTAACACAGAGGGTATAGTTCAGCACATGTCTGTAGACTACACTTTTGAGTATCACCATTCTAGAAAATGGAGTAGTTAGAAGAGTTAAAGCTTGATATTTTTTAAAGGACATCTAGTTAAAATGCTGAGGTTAAAAAAAATCTTAGTGGCTTTACACTAATAAAGCCTTACTGAATCATTCAAGGCTGGGATCCTCTGTCTTATAGCTTAAACCACTTTGGATACTTGGCCTCCTTGTCACGACACAGGAAAAAAGATATGAAGGAATAGTAGTCTCTGCCTCTTACAGTAAGGAATGCAAATCATTGTTGTTAGTGCATTAACCAGAATTGATTATATGATTCCAATCCAAGTACAATTGAAAGTGAGAAACATAGGAAAGAATATGGCTATTTGCTGATCACTAAATTTATGGAGGAGTCATTAAGTTACCTGACATGATCAAGATCAGAAAGCTGATGAAGGTATTGAGATTAAAACTTGAATTTTTTTAAATTCAAAATTTAGTATATAGTTGTATCCATCAGGATGTATTAGGTTAGGCTGAATTGAGAAACTGACCCTTAAATCTCAGGAACTTAATACATAAAGATGTATGGTATGCTCCATTTTGCAACTGGGCCTTCTTGGTTTGGTTTTTCCACGATGACAAAGGCAAGAGAGGAGAGTGCCTGGAGAAGTTATACCCATCTTCTATATTTTGTCTTAGATGTGATACTTGCCACTGTCTCTCAGAGGTAATTGGCAAGACCTGGTCACACAGACTTACAACTTCAGGGGCTGGGCATTGAGGAAAAGCACACGTATGTCTAATGACCAGTATATGGATCCATGTACACTGAATAATGCTCAACTAAAACTGGCTCTCAATAATTACAGTTTGGATATTTCTACCTTGTCAGGTGCAGCTATATAGAATGGATGGATGAAATTTGGAAATCTTCTACTTTATCCCTTATATTTGATTCCTGAAACTAGGTGACTGTCAACCAACAGCCAATCAACCATTTTCCCCAAATTGTTCAACCCTGTAGAAAAAAAAATAAAATCAGTCAAAACTATTAGGTTATTTAAAAGACAGACAAATGTGCCCATCTAAAATCTATATAGATATCTTTATATTTCCATAGGTTTCTGGGGAACAAGTGGTGTTTGGTTACATGAAAAAGTTCTTTAGTGGCGATTCTTTTCTGAGATTTTGGTGCAGACATCACCTGAGCAGTATACATTCTACCCAATTTGTATTTGTAGTCTTTTATCCCTCACCTCCCTCCAACTTTACACACAAGGCCCAAAAGTCCATGGTATCATTTTTATCCATTTGCATCCTCATAACTTAGTTCCCACTTATGAGTGAGAACATACAATATTTGGTTTTCCATTCCTGAGTCACTTTACCCATAACAATGGTCTCCAATTCCATCCAGATTGTTGCAAATGCCATTATTTTGTTCCGTTGTATTGCTGAATGGTCTTCTATTGTGTATATATTCCAAAATTTCTTTATCTACTCATCGATTGATGGGAATTTTGGGTGGTTCCATATTTTTGCAGTTGCGGATTGTGCTGCTAAGAACCTGCATGTGCAAGTATCTTTTTCATGTAACAACTTCTTTTCCTCATGGTAAATTCCCAGTAGTAGGATTGCCGAATCAAAAGGTAGTTCTACTTTCAGTTCTTTAAGGAATCTCCACACTGTTTTCCTTGGTGGTTGTACTAGTTTACATCCCCACCAGCAATGTAAAAGTGTTCCCTTTTCAGGAATGCCCACCAACATCTTTTTTTAAAATTTTTTTTTATCATGGCCATTCTTTTTTTTTTTGAGATGGAGTCTTGCTCTGTTGCCCGGACTGGAGTGCAGTGGCCGGATCTCAGCTCACTGCAAGCTCTGCCTCCTGGGTTTACGCCATTCTCCTGCCTCAGCCTCCCGAGTAGCTGGGACTACAGGCGCCCGCCACCTCGCCCGGCTAGTTTTTTTTGTATTTTTTAGTAGAGACGGGGTTTCACAGTGTTAGCCAGGATGGTCTCGATCTCCTGACCTCGTGATCCACCCGTCTCGGCCTCCCAAAGTGCTGGGATTACAGGCTTGAGCCACCGCGCCTGGCCTATCATGGCCATTCTTGCAGGAGTAAGGTGGTATAGTATTGTGGTTTTGATTTGTATTTCTCTGATCATTAGTGATGTTGAGCATTTCTTCATATGTTTGTTGGTCATTTGGATATCTTTTAAGAATTGTCTAGTAATGTCCTTAGCCCATATTTTGATGGCATTATTTTATTTTTGCTAATTTGTGTAAGTTCCTTGCAGATTGTGGATATTAGTCTTTGTCAAATGTATAGATTGTGAAGATGTTCTCCTGCTCTGTGGTTTTTCTGTTTACTCTGCTGATTGTTTCTTTTGCTGTGCATGAACTTTTAAAATTAAACCCCACCTATTTATCATTATTATTGTTGCATTTGCTTTTGGGTTCTTGGTCATGAAGTCTTTGCCTAAGCCAGTGCCTAGAAGGGTTTTTCTGATGCTATCTTCAATAATTTTTGTGGCTTCAGGTATTTAAGTCTTTGATTCATCTTGAGTTGATTTTTGTATAAGGTGAGAAATGAGGATCCAGTTTCATTCTTCTTCATATGACTTACCAATTATCTCAGCATAATTTGCTGAATAGGGTATCCTTTCACCACTTATGTTTTTGTTTGCTTTATCAAAGATCAAGTGGCTGTATTTGATTTTATTTCTGGGTTCTGTATTCTGTTCCATTTGTCTATGTGCCTATTTTTATACCAGTACCAGGCTGTTTTGGTGACTATGGCCTTGCAGTATAGTTTGAAGTCAGATAATGTGATGCCTCCAGATTTGTTCTGTTTGCTTAAGTCTTGCTTTCCCCATGCAGGATCGTTTTTGGTTCCATATGAATTTTAGGATTGTCTTTTCTAGTTCTGTGAAGAATAATGGTGGTATTTTGATGAGAATTGCAATGAATTTGTAGATTGTTTTGGGCAGTATGGTCATTTTCACCACATTGATTCTACCCAACCATGAGCATGGGATGTGTTTCCATTTGTTTGTGTTGTCTATGATTTATTTCAGTAGTGTTTTGTAACTTTTCTTGTATGGGTCTTTCACGTCCTTGGTAAGGTATATTTCTAAGTATTTTGTATTTTGGCAGTTATTGTAAAAAGGGTTGAGATTTTTATTTTTCAGCTTGGTTGCTTTTGGTTTCTAGCAGAGTTACTGATTTGTGTGCATTAATTTTGTATCCTGAAACTTTGCTGAATTCATTTATCAGTTCTAGGAGCTATTTTGAGGTATCTTTAGGGTTTTCCAGGTATATAATCACATCATCAGCAAACAGCAGCACTTTGACTTCCTCTTTACCAGTTTGGATGCTTTATGTCATTCTTTTGTCTGATTGCTCTGGCTAGGACTTGCAGTACCACGTTGAATAGAAGTGGTGAGAGTGGGCATTCTTGTCTTATTCTCTCATTCTCAGAGGAAATGCTTTCAACTTTTTCCTATTCAGTATTATATTGGCTGTGGGTTTGTCATAGATGGATTTTATTACATTAAGGTATATCTCTATGTTGATTTTGCTGAGGCTTTTAATCATAAAGGATACTGGATTCTGTCAAATGCTTTTTGTGCATCTATTGAGATGGTCATGTGAATTTTGTTTTTAATTCTGTTTATGTGAAGTATCACATTTATTGACTTGTGTATGTGAAACCATCTCTGCATCCTTGGTATGAAATCAACTTGATCATGGTGGATTATCTTTTTGATATCCTGTTGGATTTGGTCAGCTAGTATTTTGTTAGGGATTTTTGCATCTATATTCATTAGGAATATTGGTCTCTAGTGTGTTTTGTTATGTGCTTTTCTGGTTTTGGTTTTAGGGTGATGCTGGCTTTATAGAATGGTTTAGGGAGGATTCCCTCTTTGTCCTCTGAAATAGTGTCAATAGGATCGGTACCAATTCTCTTTTGAATGTCTGATAGAATTCAGCTGTGAATTCATCTGGTCCTGGACATTTTTGTTGTTGTTGTTGTTGGCAATTTTGTTATTACCATTTTAATCTTACTGCTTGTTATTGGTCTGTTCTTCCTGGTTTAAGCTGGAGGGTTGTATATTTTCAGGAATTTACCCATCTCCTTTCTAGATTATGTACAAAGGAGATCATAGTAGCCTTGAATGATCTTTTGTATTTCTGAGATGTTGGGTTGTAGTATCTCCTGTTTCATCGCTAATTTACCTGATATGGATTTTCTCTCTTCTTTTATTGGTTAATCTTGCTAATGGTCTATCAATTTATCTTTTCAAAGAACCAGTTTTCTGTTTCATTTATCTTTTGTTGTTGTTGTTGTTGTTTCAATCTCATTTAGTTCTGCTATGATCTTGGTTCTTTCTTTTCTTCTACTGGGCTTGGGTTGTGTTTGTTCTTGTTTCTCTAATTTCTTGAAGTGTGACCTAAGATTGTCTATTTGTGCTCTTTCAGACTTTTTGATGTAGGTGTTTAAGGCTATGAACAGCAAGAGCTGTATCCCAGAGGTTTTAATAGATTGCATCATTATTATTGTTATTATTACAGTTCAATTCAAAGAATTTTTCAATTTCCATCTTGATTCCATTGTTATCCCAGTGATTCTTCAGGAGTGGGTTATTTAATTTCCATATATTTGCATGGTTTTAAAGGTTCCTTGTGGAGTTGGTTTCCAACTTTATTCTACTGTGGTTGGAGACAGTACTTGATATAATTTCAATTTTCTTAAATTTATTGAGACTTGTTTCATGACCTACTGTATGGTCTACCTTGGAGAATGTTTCATGCACTGATGAATACAATGTATATTCTGCAGTTTTTGAGTAGAATGTTTTGTTAATATCTGTTAAGTCCATTTGTTTTAGGGTAGAGTTTAAATTCATTGTTTCTCTGTTGACTTTCTGCCTCGACAACCTGTCTCGTACTGTCAGTGGAGTATTGGAGTCCCCCACTATTATTGTATTGCTGTCTATCTCATTTCATTTCTTAGATCTAGTAATAATTGTTTTATAAATTTGGGAAGTCCAGTGTTAAGTGTGTGTATATTTAGGATTGTGGTACTTTCCTGTTGGACAAGGCCTTTTATCATTGTATAAAGTCCCCTTTTGTCTTTTAACTACTGTTGCTTTAAAGTTTGTTTTGTCTCATGTAAGAATAGCTACTCCTGCTTGCTTTTGCTGTCTATTTGCATGAAATGTCTGTTTCCACCCCTTTACCTTCATTTTGTATGAGTCCTTATATGTTAGGCAAGTTTCTTGAGTTTCTTGAAGGCAGTAGATACTTGATTGGTGAATTCTTAGCCATTCTGCCATTCTATATCTTTTAAGGGGAGGATTTAGGCTATTTACATTCAAAGTTAGTATTGAGATGCGAGGTACCATTCTATTCACTGTGCTGTTTATTGCCTGAATACCTTGCTTTTTGTTTTTTCGTGTGTGTGTGTGTGTGTGTGTGTGTGTGTGTGTGTGTGCTGTTGTTTTATAGGTCTTGTGAGATGTATGCTTTAAGGAGTATTTCAAGGACTTTTTTCAAAACTTGGAACTCCTTTTAGCAGCTATTATAGTGCTGGTTTGGTAGTGGCATATTCTCTCAGCATTTGTTTGTCTGAAAGTGATTGTAACTTTCCTTCTTTTATGAAGTTTAGTTTCCCTGGATACAAAGATCTGAGCTTATAATTATTTTGTTTAAGGAGGCTGAATATAGGGCCCAATCCCTTCTAGCTTGCAGGGTTTCTAATGAAAAAGTTGCAGTTAATCTGATAGATTTTCCTTTATAGGTTACCTGGTGATTTTGCTTGACATCTCTTAATATTTTTTCCTTCGTCTTGAATTTAGATAACCCAATAACTATGTGCCCAGGCATTGATCTTTTTGTGATGAATTTCCCAGGTGTTCTTTGAGCTTCTTGTATGTGGATGTCTAGATCTCTAGCAAGTTCAGGAAAGTTTTTTCTTGATTATTTTCCCAGATATGTTTTCCAAACTTTTAGATTTCTCTTCTTTCTCAGGAATTATTCTTAGATTTGGTCATTTAACATAATCTCAAACTTCCTAGAGGCTTTATAATTTTCTTATTCTTTTTTCTTTGTCTTTGTTGAATTGAATTAATTCAAAAATCTTGTCTTCAAGCTCTGACGTTCTTTCTTCTTGTTGTTTGATTCTGTGGCTGAGACGTTTTAGTGCATTTTGCATTGCTATAAGTGTGTCCTTGATTTCCAGAAGTTCTGATTGTTTTTCATTTATGCTATCTATCACTGAAGATTTCTTCCTTCATATTTTGTGATATGGTTTGGCTATTTCCTCACCCAAATCTTGACTTGAATTGTATCTCCCAGAATTCTTATGTGTTGTGAAGTGACTGAGAGGATAGGTAATTGAATCATGGGGGCCCATCTTTCCAGTTCTATTCTCATGATAATGAATAAGTCTTGCAAGATCTGATGGATTTATCATTGGTTTCCAGTTTTGCTTCTTCCTCATTTTCTCTTGCCACCACCATGTAAGAAGTGCCCTTCACCTCCAGCCATGATTCTGAGGCCTCCCCAGTCATGTGGAACTGTAAGTCAAATTAAACCTCTTTTTATTCCCAGTTTTGCATATGTCTCTATCAGCAGTGTGAAAATGGACTAATAGAGTACATTGGTACCAGTAGAGTAGGGCGTTGCTGAAAAGATACCCGACACTGTGGAAGCAATTTTGGAACTGGATAACAGGCAGAGGTTGCAACAGTTTGGAGGGCTCAGAAGAAGACAGGAAAATGTGGGAAAGTTTGGAACCTTCTAGAGACTTGTTGAATGGCTTTGACCAAAATGCTGATAGTGATATGAATACTAAGGTCCAGGCTGAGTCAATTTTAGATGGATATGAGGAACTTCTTGAGAACTGGAGCAAAGTTGACTCTTGTTATGTTTTAGCAAAGAGAATGGTGGAAATTTGCCCCTGCCCTAGAGATCTGTGGAACTTTGAACTTGAGAGAGATGATTTAGGATATCTGGTAGAAGAAATTTCCAAGCAGCAAAGCATTCAAAATGTAACTTGGCTGCTCTTAAAAGCATTCTGTTTTAAAAGGGAAACACAGAATAAAGGTTCAGAAATTTGTAGCCTGACAATGCCACAGAAAAGAAAAACCTATCTTTTTAAGGAGAAATTTAAGCTGGCTGCAGAAATTTGCATAAGTTGCATGGAGACTAATGTTAATCACCAAGACCATTGGAAAAATGTCTCCAGGCTGTGTCACAGACCTTCACGGCAGCCCCTCCCATCACAGGCCAAGAGGCCAAGGAGGAAAATGTGGTTCCATGGGCCAGGCCGAGGATCCCTGTGCTGTGTTCAGTCTAGGGACTTGGTGCCCTGGGTCCCAGCCACTCCAACAGTGGTTGAAAGGAGCCAACACAGAGCTCAGGTTGTGGCTTCAGAGGGTGCAAGCCTCAAGTCTTGACAATTTCCACATGGTGTTGGACCTGTGGGAACCTGAGTCAAGAATTGAGGTTTGGGAACCTCTGCCTATCTTTCAGAAGATGTATGGAAACATTTGGATGTCCAGGCAAAATTTGCTGCAGGGGCAGGGACTTCATGGAGAACCTCTGCTAGGGCAGTGCAGAAGGAAAATGTGGGATCAGAGCCCCACACAGAGTCCCTACTGGGGCACTGCTTAGTGGAGCTATGAGAAGAGGACCACCGTCCTCCAGAAACCAGAACATTAGATCCACCAACAGCTTGCACTGTGCACCTGGAAAAGACAGACACTCAATGCCAGCCCATGAAAGCAGCCAGGAGGGAGGTTGTACCCTGTCAAGTCACAGGGGCAGAGTTGCCCAAGGCCATGGGAAGCCACCTCTTGTATCAGCGTGACCTGGATGTGAGACCTGGAGTCAAATAAAATCATTTTGGAGCTTTAAGATTTGACTGCCCCATTGGATTTTGGACTTGCCTGGGCCTTGTAACCCGTTTGTTTTGGCCAATTATTCTCATTTGGAATGGCTGTATTTACCCAATACTTATATCCCCATTGTATCTAAAAAGTAACTAGTTTGCACGTGATCTCGGATCACTGCAAGCTCTGCCTCCTGGTTTCACACCATTCTCCCGCCCAGCCTCCCGAGTAGATGGGACTACAGGTGCTGCCACCACACCCAGCTATTTTTTTTTTTTTTTTTTTTTTTTTTTTTTAGTTTTTAGTAGGGACGGGGTTTCATCGTGTTAGCCAGGATAGTCTCAATCTCCTGACCTCGTGATCCGCCTGCCTCAGCCTCCCAAAGTGCTGGGATTACAGGCATAAGCCATGGTGCCCAGCCACTATCTTGCTTTTGATTGTGCAGGCTTATAGGTGGAAAGGATTGTCTTGTCTTAGATGAGACTTTGAACTGTGGACTTTTGGGTTAATACTGAAATGAGTTAAGACTTTGGGGGGACTGTTGGCAAGGCAAGATGGGTTTTGAAATTGGAGAGCATGAGATTTGGAGGGAATAGGGGTGGAGTGATTGGTTTGGCTGTGTCCCCACCCAAATCTCAGGTTGGATGGTATCTCTCAAGATTCCCATGAATTGTGGGAGGGACCCAGGGAGATATAATTGAATCAAGGGTACCATTCTTTCCCATACTATTCTTATGACACTGAATAAGTCTCATGAGATCTGGCGGGTTTATCAGGGGTTTCCACTTTGCTTCTTCTTCATTTTCTCTTGCTGCCACTATACGAGAAGTGCCTTTCACCGCCTGCCATGATTCTGAGGCCTCCCCAACCATGTGAAACTGTTCAGTTCAGTTAAGCCCCTTTTTGTTCCCGGTTTTCGGTATGTGTTTTTCAGCAGTGTGAACACAGACTAATGCATCTTTATAATTTTTTTATTTCATTAAATTGGACTTGACCTTTCTCTGGTGCCTCCTTGATTAGCTTAATAATCAATCCTCTGAATTCTTTTTCTGGAAAATCAGGGATTTCTTCTTGGTTAGGATCCATTGCTTATGAGACAGTGTGGCTTATTGATGGTGTTAAAGAAATCCATTTTGTCATATTACCAGAATTATTTTTCTGGGTTCTCCTCCTTTGAGTAGGCTATGCCAGAGGGAAGATCTCGGGCTAAAGGTCTGCTGTTCAGATTACTTTCTCCCTTGGGGTGATCTCTTAATGTAGTACTCTCCCCATTTTCCTAGGGATGCGGATTCCTGAGAGCGGAACTGTGGTGTTATTTTTCTTCTGGATCTAGCCATTTATAGCAGCACCTGCTTCGGTGGAGGTGCAAAAAGAGTGAAATGGACTTTGTGAGGGTTCTTGGTTGTGTGATTATTGTTTATTGCACTAGTTTTGTGCTGGTTTGCCTCCTGCAAAGGGCTGATGCTTTCAAGAGAACATCAGCTGTGGTTATATAGGATCAGGCAGTGGGTGGAGCCCTAGAATTCGCAAGAGAAATGACCTTTGTCTTCAGTTACCAGGGTGGGTAAAGAAAGACCACCAGGTAGGGGCAGGGTTAGGCATGTCTGAGGTCAGATTCTCCTTGGGCAGGGCTTGCTGTGGCTGCTGTCAGGGCTGGGGGTATCCTTCCCAGGTCATTGGAGTTATGTTCCCAGGAGGATTATGGCTGTCTCTGCTGTCTCATGCAGGTTTCCAGGGAAATTGGGGAAACCAGCAGATACAAGCCTCACCCAGCTCCCATGCAACCCAAAAGGCTGGTCTCACTCCCACTGTGCCCCACCCCAACAGCACCCAGTTTTTTTCCAGGCAATGGGCAAGTAGGGCTGAGAACTTGCCCCAGGCTAATAGTCTCCCAGTTGAAAAAGAAAGCAGGGCTTCCAGGTTTCATGCCTCCTTGCCTGCCCGCATCTGTACTCTGGATTCACCTCTTCCCCCAAGTGCTGTCCAAGAAACTTTATGTTCAGTTGGAATTGTTACAAAGTTCAGCTGGAGGTTTCCTTCTCCATGTGATCTTTTCCCAGTTCCTCTGGCAGTCCTCTCCAAGGACCTCTGTGTGATAATGTCAGAAATGGCTTTTGTGGAGACCGAGAGTGCCCATAAGACTCTTCCTGCTGTTTCCTCCACTCCTGAATTTTGCTTAGCTCTCTAAGTTATCTCAGTTCCAGGTAAGGTCAGATCCTTCTACTGTGACCTGGACCTTCAGACTCCCCAGTGAGGGTGTGTGTTTGGGGGCAGATGATCCCCCTTTTACATTTTCACACTTTGGGCTCTCACAGTATTTGCGCTGTCTCCAGGATCCGTAGGAGCAATCCACTTCCTTCAGAGGATCTGTAGATTCTATCAGCTTCCCTGGTGTGTTCCTGCAGTAGTTCTTGGAGCAAAATTTCACAATGTGAGTCTCCACATGCTGCTCTGTCTGTCTGAGTGGGAGCTGCAATTTAGTCCTGCCTCCTACCCGGCACATTCCTCATATCATTTATATTCCATTCTTTAGTTCTTTTCTTCTATAAACTGAAAATGGATATATCTTCTGTTGGCTTTAACATGACCTAGAAAATATGTGTAGGGCACTTACTTGTCAGAAACCCCTTTATTTGAATCAGATTGTACATGAGACTTAATCCCTAGAGAATCCCCTGAAAAGATTACTCAAAGAAAGTATATTTAATTAACTGAAGAAGAAAGAGAGCCATCTGTCTTAGCTGATCTAGATATCCTGAAGTATGAAGCCACAGGAAGAACTATGTATTTCTTCAGACAAATATTAGCTCAGGAGTACAATACTCAAAGCCATATGCTTGATTTAGATTACAGTAATCACACAGGACTATCTCTCACTTTGAATATTCATATGCCATCAAAAAACATAAGTTCAAAAAAACAGCAAGCTGATGTAGGAAAATGGTACCTACAGGTATACAAGAGACATCAGATCACGAAACTTTTCAAGACCTTACAAAAGAGTGTGTTGGTTTGCAGTCCTCTGCTTATCAAAATTCTGTGACTGTGGTGCCCTCCATCTGTCTTGGCAGGTATGAGGATAAAATTATCAGTTCTTTATTAGCATATGTTTTACTTCTCAGATGTTTGTTTACGGGAAAAATTAATGTAGCATGCTACTTGCAATTAGTTTTTACACTGTTAATGACAAGTTCCCATAAAATGCCTTGCATTGAAATGTGGAAACTGATGGCATTAATGAGGTTTGTAGATGCTCAAACTCAGGGCTGCAAAAAGAGGCCAAATCAATAGAGTTTACCTACAAAAATTGAGCCATTTGACAAGATTGCTAAGATTTTTGCAGTTGGCTACCTGTTTGGTAACTTGAATATTAAGTAGTAATTTATGGCAAACATCTTTGATATAATTTGGCCATAGTGGTCACAGAGTGAGCAAAATAGTTACTTTTATGTGATTTATGTGTATATACAATTACAGGGAGAGCTTCAGTTCACATTATATTGGAAAACTGCTCTGTACTTGGTCTGAAAGATACATATGTGAGTAAGGCATGGTTCCTGTTCTCCACGACACTAGTTATAACAATGACTCCTACACAAGTTCTAATTCATCAACTTCAGTTAGATCTAGGCACCTGTTGGCCGGGCACGGTGGCTCACGCCTGTAATCCCAGCACTTTGGGAGGCTGAGGCGGGTGAACCACAAGGTCAGGAGATCGAGACCATGGTGAAACCCTGTCTCTACTAAAAATACAAAAAATTAGCTGGGCGCGGTGGTGGGTGCCTGTAGTCCCAGCTACTTAGGAGGCTGAGGCAAGAGAATGGCATGATCCCGGGAGGCGGAGCTTGCAGTGAGCCGAGATTGCGCCACTGCACTCCAGCCAGCGGGACACAGCCAGACCCCTTCTCACAAAAAAAAAAAAAAAAAAAAAAAAAAAAAAATCTAGGCACCTGCATTTTTTTTTTTTTTTTTTTCAAATAGAGATGAGGTCTCACTCTATTGCCCAGGTTGGCCTCAAACTCCAGGACTCAAGCAAGCTTCCTGCCTTAGCCTCCCAAAGTGCTGGGATTACAAGCATGAGGTACTGTGCCTGGTGGGACCTGCATTTCTTTTAATCCTCATATATATTGTAACTGTTAGCTAAAAAATGAGAAAGTTTTTATTTATCCAATTCCATTTTTATTCTTTAAGTGTACTATTATCTCCACCTGAAGTGATTTCCTCCAGTTTTTCACAGCTTACACAACTTAAAAAATCAACTTATATAACATTTCTCATGACTCCTCAGATCACGATTCCCAACACTTTCTGATTATCATTTTGTTCTCCAGTTGGGGAAGATATATATAGAAGTAATTAGTGCTGAATACAGGACTAATTGTACTATAATAAAGTCATAAAATTCCGTGAGAATACAAAAGTTGGGTATATTCTGACTTGCAAGTAATTCTAATGGGCATCTTGACAGAGTGAAGACTATCCAGACTTTGACAGTTGGTGTAGATATTCTCAACTTTCTTTCCATGTCTGAGCATGACACTTCTGTTTCTTCTCCATGTCTGGAAGCCTGACTGCATCTGTAAGAGTCTTTTCAATTTCAGATTCTGGTTGAAGTTAACTGATTGAGAACATGGGCATGAAATCAGACAGAGGAAAGGACTTACTATTTATTCTTCCTTCCCTGTCATCCTATGGATTGAAGACTAGTCCTACTATAGGTCATAGCTGCTCTCCTACACTTGTGGTTTCCCTGGGATTCTAGCCAGTACTACCTCTTTCATAATTTTAATATTAATATTTACCTTTTTAAACATTATAATTCAATGAATTATAATATATTCACAGTTATACACCCATCGCCACTCTAATCACAGAGCATTTTTATCATCCTTAAGAGAATCTCGTATTTCTCAGTAGTCACTCCTCATTCTCTCTTGCCCCTATCCTCTTTCAACCATTAATCTACTTTATGTTTTTTTTATTTTGTTTTGTTTTGTTTTGTTTGAGAAGGAGTCTCGCTCTGTCACCCAGGCTGCCGTGCAGTGGTGTGATCTCGGCTCACTGCAACCTCCACCTCCCAGGTTTAAGCGATTTTCCTGTCTCAGCCTCCTGAGTAGCCAGGATTACAGGTGTGCACCACTAAGCCAGGCTAACTTTTGTATTTTTAGTAGAGACGGGATTTTCCCATGTTGGCCAGGCTGGTCTCGAACTCCTGACTTCATGTGATCCACCCACCCCAGTCTCCCAAAGCGCTGAAGTTACAGGCATGAGGCACCACACCCAGCCCTTCTTTATGTTGTTATAGATTTTCTATTCTAGACATTTCATATAAATAAAACCATATAGTATATGGAGTATATGGCCTTTTGTGTATGGCTTCTTTTGCTTTGCATACATTTCTTAAGGCTCATTCATATAGCATGAGTCAATATTCTCTTTTTTATGTCTGAATGATATTCCATTTTGTGACTATACCATATATTGTTTAACCATTCAGCAGTTGACAAACATTTGCATTGTTCCACATTTTGGCTATTATGAGTAATGCTCCCATAAACATTCATGTACAAGTTTTTGTGTGAAAATATGTTTTAAATTCTTGGGTATGTACCCAGCAGTAGAAACCCTGAATCATAGAGTGAGTTTAATCTTGTGAACAATTATCAGGCTGTTTTATGAAGGGGCTTCATCATTTTACATTTTCACTAGCAAAATATTGCAGTTTCTCTTCACTCTTCCCAGGATTTGGTATTGTCTTTTGATCCTAGTGTGAGTAAAGGGGTATATGTCATTGTGGTTTTGATCACAATGTGTATTTCCCTGTTAATTAATAACATTGGGTATCTTTTTATGAGCTTATTGGCCATCTGTATATCTTCTTTATAGAAATGTCTATTCATATCCATTTTTAATTAGGTTATCTGTCTTTTTATTATTGAGTTGTGAGTTCTTTAATATATTATAGTATTAGATTCCTATTGGATACGTTATTTGTAAATATTCCTACTATTCTCAGACTTATATTTTCACTTTTTAATAGTGTCTTTAAAGAACAAAACTTTTATACTGATGAAGTCAAATTTATCTTTTGCTTTGGTGTTTGTGTGTGTCAATCTAAGAAATAATTACGTAATCCATGTTAAGATTTATATGTATATATTCTAAGAGTATTATTGTTTTAGCTCTTAAATGTAGTTCTTTGATCAATTTTGAGTTAAATTTTGTGCATGTTGAGTTAGGATGATTTTGCATTTGCATATACAGTTGTCACGGCATTATTTGCTAAAAAAGAGGATTCCTTTCCCTTTTACTTGTCTTGGAAAACTTTTTGAAAATAAATTTACCAAAAACATGAGTTTATTTCCAGGCTTTCAATTCTATTCTTTTTGGTCTATATGTCTATCTTTGTGTCAGTACCACACTGTTTTGAAAACAGGTTTCGAGGTAAGTCTTAAAATTGAAAAGTGTGTCTTTCACTTTTTGTTTTTTTCAAGATTATTTTTGCTTTTCTAGGTCTTTGCATATCTGTATAACTTTTAGGATCAGCTTGCAAATTTCTACAAAAAAGGCAGTTGG
>NW_012112919.1:2840618-2843496 GCF_000951035.1 Colobus angolensis palliatus | reverse complement strand
TGCAGTGGTGTGATCTCGGCTCACTGCAACCTCCACCTCCCAGGTTTAAGCGATTTTCCTGTCTCAGCCTCCTGAGTAGCCAGGATTACAGGTGTGCACCACTAAGCCAGGCTAACTTTTGTATTTTTAGTAGAGACGGGATTTTCCCATGTTGGCCAGGCTGGTCTCGAACTCCTGACTTCATGTGATCCACCCACCCCAGTCTCCCAAAGCGCTGAAGTTACAGGCATGAGGCACCACACCCAGCCCTTCTTTATGTTGTTATAGATTTTCTATTCTAGACATTTCATATAAATAAAACCATATAGTATATGGAGTATATGGCCTTTTGTGTATGGCTTCTTTTGCTTTGCATACATTTCTTAAGGCTCATTCATATAGCATGAGTCAATATTCTCTTTTTTATGTCTGAATGATATTCCATTTTGTGACTATACCATATATTGTTTAACCATTCAGCAGTTGACAAACATTTGCATTGTTCCACATTTTGGCTATTATGAGTAATGCTCCCATAAACATTCATGTACAAGTTTTTGTGTGAAAATATGTTTTAAATTCTTGGGTATGTACCCAGCAGTAGAAACCCTGAATCATAGAGTGAGTTTAATCTTGTGAACAATTATCAGGCTGTTTTATGAAGGGGCTTCATCATTTTACATTTTCACTAGCAAAATATTGCAGTTTCTCTTCACTCTTCCCAGGATTTGGTATTGTCTTTTGATCCTAGTGTGAGTAAAGGGGTATATGTCATTGTGGTTTTGATCACAATGTGTATTTCCCTGTTAATTAATAACATTGGGTATCTTTTTATGAGCTTATTGGCCATCTGTATATCTTCTTTATAGAAATGTCTATTCATATCCATTTTTAATTAGGTTATCTGTCTTTTTATTATTGAGTTGTGAGTTCTTTAATATATTATAGTATTAGATTCCTATTGGATACGTTATTTGTAAATATTCCTACTATTCTCAGACTTATATTTTCACTTTTTAATAGTGTCTTTAAAGAACAAAACTTTTATACTGATGAAGTCAAATTTATCTTTTGCTTTGGTGTTTGTGTGTGTCAATCTAAGAAATAATTACGTAATCCATGTTAAGATTTATATGTATATATTCTAAGAGTATTATTGTTTTAGCTCTTAAATGTAGTTCTTTGATCAATTTTGAGTTAAATTTTGTGCATGTTGAGTTAGGATGATTTTGCATTTGCATATACAGTTGTCACGGCATTATTTGCTAAAAAAGAGGATTCCTTTCCCTTTTACTTGTCTTGGAAAACTTTTTGAAAATAAATTTACCAAAAACATGAGTTTATTTCCAGGCTTTCAATTCTATTCTTTTTGGTCTATATGTCTATCTTTATGTCAGTACCACACTGTTTTGAAAACAGGTTTCGAGGTAAGTCTTAAAATTGAAAAGTGTGTCTTTCACTTTTTGTTTTTTTCAAGATTATTTTTGCTTTTCTAGGTCTTTGCATATCTGTATAACTTTTAGGATCAGCTTGCAAATTTCTACAAAAAAGGCAGTTGGTATTTTGATGGGATAGAACTGAATGTATACATTAATTAAATAATAGCCACACAAGCCAGAAGAGACTGGGCGCCTTATTTCAGCCTTCATACAGAACAACAACAACAAAATACCAGGAAAGAATTTCATATTCTGCCAAACTAAGCTTCAACTAAGCTTCATAAATAAAGGAGTAATAAAGTATTTTCCTGACAAGGATACACTAAGGGAATCTGTCACCACCAGACTGACCTTACAAGAAGTGCTCAAAGGAGTTCTAAACATTAAAACAAAAGAACAATACTTGCTACCATAAAAGTACACATAAACAGAAAGTAAAGAAATCTTATAAAGCTATTACACAATTAAAGCTACGAAGTAGCTTATGAAACTATGACTGGAATAAAATCTCACATATCAATATTAACCTTGAACATAATAGGCTTAAATTCTCCATTTAAAAGATATAGAGTGGGAAATTGGATTAAAAAAGAACAAAGTCTAACCTTCTACTGCTTTTAAGAGACCCATCACACATGTAATGACACAATAGGCTCAAAGTAAAGGGATGGAGAAAGATCATGCAGGTGGAAAACAAAAAAGAACAGATGTTGCTATTCTCATATCATATAAAACAAACTTTAAAGTAAAAAAAGACAGAGAAGGGCTATTATACATTGATGAAGGCTTCAATTGAACCAGAAGATTTAACTCTTCTAAATGTGCATCCAACTTCAGAGCACCCAGATTTCAATAACGAACATCACTAGACTTAGAAAAGAGATCAAAAGACATATGATCATAGTGGGGAATTTCAACATCCCACCATTAACACTAAGCAGATCATCAAGACAGAAAATTAACAAACTCTGGACTTAAACTGGACTTTTGAACAAATGGACCTAATAAACATCTGTGAAATACTCCAACAAACAACCACACAAAATGTATTCTTCTCATCTGTACATGGAACATTCTCCAAAATTGACTACCTGCTAGTAATAAAGTAAATCTAAAAAAAACTCAAAAAAATCAAAATTATATAAAGCATCTTCTCAGACTAGTGTGGAATAAAATTAAAACTCGGTGAAAAGAGGAAATTTCAAAAAGCACATAAGTATATGAAAACTAAACAACTTGCTCTGGAATGACTTTTGATAAATGGTGAAAGTAAGACAGAAACAAGAAAATTGAAATTAATGAAAATAGGGATGACATACCAAAACCTCTGAGATACAGCAAAGTAAGTGTTAACAGAAGAGTTTATAGCACTAAATGTCTACATGAAAAAGATAGAAAACTTTCAGATAAACAGCCTAATGTCACACCTAAAGGAACTCAAAACTAGGAAAAAAAAAAAA
>NW_012112919.1:2832492-2833393 GCF_000951035.1 Colobus angolensis palliatus | reverse complement strand
TCTATTAAATAAATGATATTCTATTAAATAAATATTCTATTAAATAAACTGGCTAGCCACATTCAGCAGAAGGTAACTAGACCCTTACATTTCAACATATACAAAAATTAGCTTATGATGGATTAAAGACTTAAGTGTAAGACTTGAAACTATAAAAGCCCTAAGAAAAATCATAGGAAAACTCTTCTGGACATTGACCTAGGCAAATAATGCATGAGTAAAACTTAGAAAGCAAATGCAAACAAAAATAGACAAATATGACTTAATTGAAGAGTTTTTGCACAGCATAAGAAACAATCAACAGAGTAAACAGATAACTGACAGAATGGGAGAATATATTTGCAAAACTATAAGGAATTTAGTCAATAAGACAAAACAACCACATTAAAAAGTGGGCAAAGGACATGAAAGGACAATTCTCAAAAGATGACATACAGGTTGTGAACAAACACGAAAACATACTCAGGATCACTAATCATCAGAGAAATGTGAATCAAAACCACAATGAAATACTGTCTCACAACAGTCCAAATGGCTATGACTAAAAAATCAGAAAATAACAGATGTTTGCCACAATGCAGAGAAAAGGGAATGCTTATACATTACTGGTGGGAATGTGTTTTAGTTCAACCACTATGGAAAACAGTGTAGAGATTTCTTAAAGAACTAAAAGCAGAACTACCATTCACCCCAGAAATCCTACTATTGGGTGTCTACCCAAAGGAAAAGAAATTGATCAAAAAACACTTGCACTCATGTGTTTATAACAGCAGTATTGACAATAGCAATCTTAGTGCCCATCAGTGGTGGACTGGATTAAGAAAATATGATACAGATACCAAGATACAATATCCAGTTGTAAAAAATGAAATCATGTCCTTTGCAGCCACATTGATGCAGC
>NW_012112919.1:2831623-2832082 GCF_000951035.1 Colobus angolensis palliatus | reverse complement strand
AACACGAAAACATACTCAGGATCACTAATCATCAGAGAAATGTGAATCAAAACCACAATGAAATACCGTCTCACAACAGTCCAAATGGCTATGATTAAAAAATCAGAAAATAACAGATGTTTGCCACAATGCAGAGAAAAGGGAATGCTTATACATTACTGGTGGGAATGTATATTAGTTCAACCACTATGGAAAACAGTGTAGAGATTTCTTAAAGAACTAAAAGCAGAACTACCATTCAACCCAGAAATCCTACTATTGGAAAAGAAATTGTACCCAAAGGAAAAGAAATTGATCAAAAAACACTTGCACTCATGTGTTTATAACAGCAGTATTGACAATAGCAACCTTAGTGCCCATCAGTGTGGACTGGATTAAGAAAATATGATACAGATACCAAGATACAATATCCAGTTGTAAAAAATGAAATCATGTCCTTTGCAGCCACATTGATGCAGC
>NW_012112919.1:2827439-2829516 GCF_000951035.1 Colobus angolensis palliatus | reverse complement strand
CCCGTCCGGCCCCCTTTCATTCTCTATTGTAATAATTTGGTCTTCTCTACTTTTCTCGGCCGGTCTAGCTAAAATTTTGTCTATTTTGTTGATTAAAAAAAAAAAAAAACACTTGATTTTGCTGATGTTTTTCATCAGCTATTTATTTCCCTTGCCATTATTTTTCAATCTAATATGTATTATTTCTTTCTTTCTGGTTACTTTCTGTTTATAATGTTCTTTTTCTGGTTTCTTTACATGGAAAGTTAGGTTGTTGATTAGAGATCATACCACAGACACTTACAGCTATTAATTTCCCTCTAACCATTGTTCTGGCTACATCCCGTAAGTTTTGGTATGCTGTATCTTCATTTTTGTATGTCAAAAATTTCTGATTTCCCTTGTGATTTCTTACTTGATTCACTATTTAGTAGTATGTTAATTCCCACATACTCGTGAACTTCTCTGACCCCTCTGAGCTTAGGATTAATAAGTAATTTTGGCTATGAGTATTCCTGTTGTGTAAGTCATTTCTTCTTTCCTCGTCCTATTCCAAACCTTTATAAATATTCTCAAAATTCACATGTCCTCAGATTCTTCTTTTAAATGTGCCACATGTTTTCTGATGGGATTCAAACATGAACAAGTAAATGTAACTGTGGAACAGGAATTGTGGTTGATGTACTAAATGAGGTGGTTGGAGAAGATGGGAAATGCTGTGAAGCACAGCTATCCATAGCCATCGAAGATATGTCACTGTTTAAATACTCTCTTATGTTTCCTTTAAAATCATTATTTTATTTAGTGTAAGGTGCTACCTATGTTGAGATAAATCATAATTCAGTATACAAATTCCAAAGAAAATATACAGGTAACTAAACTGTGTAAAACCATTAATTATAAGATATAGACAAATTTCAAGGAAGCTAAGTAATAAAAAATGCTCATCTTAAAATGTATGCATCATGAAACATCATTCCCTTTATCAACATGATATAGATTTTATAATTATAAAAACAATCAATATCCATAGTTCCATAACCTGATATAAGTGATAACATATATTTACTTTCCATATTATTTTATACAGGGAGTTTGATATTTTTATATGATGGAAGTGATGTAACTCCTTTATATGCTTTCTTTTGAAACACAAATTTTCACTTAAACTTGTTTTATAGCATTATACAAAATTTTTAACTTATTTTTGATGGTTTTTAAGTATATATGACATTGTTTAATCCCCCTCAGTTTGGCATTTATATTGTTTACAATTTGTTAGTATAATGATGCTGTTAAAAGCGTATTTTGCATTTTATTTTGTAGAATTTAGGATTATTTTCTTAGAATACATACATTGAAATGAAATTACCTAGCCAGAGGGTAATAATATTTAAGACCCTTGAAATATACTGTCAAATTATTTTACAAACATACTAATATCCATTGCAATATAAGTGTGTCATTTCATACCAATATGAAATGATAGCGGACAGGTGGGGGTACTCACCACTATACAGATGAGGAATAAAATCATAGTTGTTTTAAAGTCAGAGGTCAACCAAATATTTCCTTTGTACTTTCTGTGTACAGAAATAAGAATACTTTCTATGTACAGTAACAAGAATACTTTCTCTGTGCAGTAATAAATAATGATCTGAAAGCTAGAGAACTACATGACATTTATTCTTGATTAAGGGTTTGCAATATCATGAATTGCTAAAAAGTCATATAGTATATACTGTGTGTGCTTTGAAAGGCAGTGTATCATCCAGATGTTTCTTAGAGTGTTATTGACTCCATGGTACTTTATGTAATTCATGGCAGTGTACTTCAAGTGCCAAATCAATGGTGGAGCCAAATCCTATGGGGATTCACAACAGTTAACAGGCATGCTGATCTGACTTTGTTTTGTATTTGTAAAGACTTACGGTAGAAAAGAAGATTAATTTGGTTATTAATTTGGAATATTTTGCAGAAAGCATAAGGAGACTATCCAGGGAGAGAGAACATTGCATATCAAACCACAGCTGTAAAACAAAGCTAAGATTTGGGGACAGGTGGATAAATTAAAGCAGCTTTTCAAAGTATATAATTC
>NW_012112919.1:2813374-2826739 GCF_000951035.1 Colobus angolensis palliatus | reverse complement strand
ATATTAATATATAAATATAAATTTGGTGGAATGCAGTTCCACCCATCACACTACCGTTAGGTGTACTCATTGCTGACCCACCACAGACAAGTAATGTGAACAAAACTTTAACACTTTTTTTGTACACACTGAATAAGACTTGGATGTTTTACTTACTGCAGAATAATCTAGGGAATACTGAACGATATATTTCACTCAATAATAGTATTTTATAGGTCAATCTGTGCTAATAACAGTGAGCAAAAACTCATAATATTTCTGTTCTAGTAGACTTACTTAAAATTTTAGTGTGTAGGCGTAACAACTGCTAAACAGAAAAAGTTTACCTCTGTAAAAATAGAAAAATCTACCTCTGATTGGGTAGATGGTGGGTTAAAAGCTTTTGTTGCTATTCCGATTTGTTAAGAAATTTGGAATTATGAACTTTTTTGAAAATTGATTTACGTATCCATATTATATAATAAAACAATTTATATAAAAGTAATTGAAAACTATAAAACACTTTAAAGAGGTATTTAAATTGTTTCCCTCTGTTACATGAATTATGTATTTTATACAACTAGGGATTTATCTGTGGTGAATCTGAGGGCCGGAGAGTTTAATAAAATTATTTAACTTCACACCGCTAGATGGGAGAAAAATATTAGGCCCATGAAAATGTGTGCTTCCAGATCTGGCATGTTTTTTCTAGTTCGCCATTGCATTTTCACTTGATTTTTCTGACTCCAGTTTCAATTTGAAGGCAATAAGTCCTTGATTTAAAGTCCTGAAGGACAGATGAACTCTTCTGCCCATGGAGAATATAATTCTCCTTCTGTCCTGCATAATTAAGCACATAACTGGGTTTCTATTTCATATCTCCTAAATACACCTTTTTCTGTGTGTGTGTGTGTAAGCTAGAGAACCCAGTGCATCTAATCTGTACATTATTCTGACATATAGATATTAACTCTTTAAGCTGAATTTCTAAAGTATCTCAATTGATAATAATCCACTGTTTACATCCTGAGAAGTTAAAGCACTGATAGACTTCAGCATTTTATAATTATAACTAACTTGATTACTTTATAAATATAAAATTAAACCATATATTGGCCTTTTTCTTTTTGTGTCTATGGAATTGGCTGGTTATTTTTTGCCTTTATGGAAAGATACAATTATGAGATTATTAAAATCCTATTAATACATGTGGACACTCTTTATAAGATTAAGTTTCTCTCTCCGTAGTAGTCAGCTATATGTTTTCCAAAGATTTTGCCTTTACCTGTGAGCAACATCTTGTATATTATACATGCCAACTGACAGTGTGATAGCCTGATAGAATCCTGATTCAAAGATGGTAAGACAATAATAAAAAGCAGTCAAAAATATTCAATAAAAGATACAAAAGTAGATGAAAAATATTTGTTTCCTGTATATTTGAGCTTGCATCAGGAATTCTATAAATAATTTTGTAATGACCACAGAGCTCTAAAACAGAACTCATTAGTAAACATACAGAAACTCCAAATAACTAGGCTTGAGATGCCTCCCCCCATCCAAACAAAAAAAAAGAGAGAAAAATATTTAATTAAGACAAATTGGTATTTCCTGTGATTGCAAATTAAACGTAAGGTTGAAGAGATACAGAACTTAATAAAGACTGTACTATTTTGATTCTGGAAACAACTCGTAAATTAAAGTGAAATTCCTCCTGTTTAACACATTAACTTTTACCATTCTGGAGGAGTAAGTTTATTCTCCTCTCTGAATGTTGTTTATGGTGAAAGAAACAAAGATGCATTCATCATTACATTATCGTATTTTCTATTTTCAAGTTCTTCTAGGAATTTTTCAGAGAAGCTTGTGGACCTCTTTAGGTATACCCAGAATTTCCCAATAAAGAAAGCATCACTAAACTTCTGAGGTCCATGAATAGCATGCTAGCTTATAGGTTGTATAGCTACATCTGAAGGCTGATTAATGAGTTCTATTATTTTTTCCATCATTTTCTTCAGCATTAAAGATCACATTTTTCATATGAGTAATTTTCCAGAAATTGGCACAATATTTTAATTTGGTAAATATTAATATTGTCCCTTAAGTTAATTGAGATAGACTGAATCATCTAAAACCCAACTGATTTTGATATGTAGGTACAACATACATACATATGATTAGTTTTGTTGATGTGAGTACTTTATTTTCCCCAAAAAAATTTAGACTACAGAGAGATTCTTGAGGTTTATACTATCAGATGTTCTGCAGTTGTCTCAGGCCTCCCATAATCTTGGATAAATGGTCCTAATAACACTGTTTAAACCTCTTTGAGATTTAGTTCCCTCATTTTTAAAATAGAAATGGTAAATCTCATTACCTAGATACAGACAGACAATTTATTTCATAGAATTATCTTGTGATTTTTTATCCCTTTTATCCTTTCCTAAATTAAACTAGTTTAGTTCGTGGATCCAGTTATGCATTATGGAGTCTCCAGAGCCTTTCAAAAGAGCTATATCTAGCTCGTGTACCTCCTTTGCGTTACTTGAACTTATCATAGTCCCCTACTAATCTCTGTAGCTGATCTTACCTTCCTTGTGAATCTTTATCCCATCAAGATGAGATGGTTAATTTCCTCAATCAAAGGCATTGCATTCTCTTGTAGTTTATCTAATCTCTTTTAAGTTTACATATTCAGCCTATTGAAAGTTTTCTCTCTCACATAATTACGGTAAATAGGCTTGAATGGATGATTCAGTGTATTTAGAGAAATTACTAATCTCTGAGTTCTGTTACCTTCTTTTAGTCCCCTTCATGGTATCTGAACACATTAATATATAAGAACTTAACGTACCTTGTAGTTGTGGAGAAAACAAGTTTTTATAAGGATTCAGTTTTTCTTGATTTTCACTGTTCTCTATTGCATATTGAGTAATTTGGTGTCATCCAGTGGATTATTTAGTCCAAGGAATGTCTCATGATTGCTAAGCCACATCCTGGCCTACTGGACCATAATCTGAGCCTCTTTGAGCAAATTCATCAAAGATGCAGGACCCTGTGGTGCACAGTATTTCACACGTAGTATTTCCACGCCCACCCAGACCTCACGCTGACCGGTGAGCACCACAGAGCCTCGGTTCCCGCCCACACCTCTCCCTCCACACCTCCCAGCAAGCAGAGGGAGCTGGCTCCGGCCTCAGTCAGCCCAGAGAGGGGCTCCCATAGTGCTGAGGTGGGCTGAAGGGCTCCTCAAGCGCCTCCAGAGTGGACACCAAGGTCAAGGAGGCGCAGAGAGCCAGGGCTGCTAGCACATTATCACCTCTCAACAGCTCAGCTTTAGGAGCATAAGGTTCTGAGAAAACCGATTCAATTGTGAAATAAAGGGAGTAAACAATCTGTAGATTCGCACTGGTATTTTCATGATACTAAACAATTTTGCACATGTGAAATAATCTTGAATAATTCACATGGGTTTTATAGAATATAATTAAATGGAGAGCAAAAAAGAGCTTGAAATTATTATACCTAATAATTATATACATCTGCATGATTTATGTGATAGCATAATTTAATGGGAAAAAACTAAGAGTCATGTGATCTGCTTTCTGGGTTTGTTTCTGCTTTGCAGTTATCTTTAAAGGCAAAACCGCTAATTTAATAGTTGATAATTCTAAAACACTGCTTTAAAAAGTTTTAACATGTGCTTATGAGAATAAACTTACTTCTCCCGTTTATCAGTGAGTCTTGTCTCACTAATTCCAGGCTTGTACCAATTTTGTTGTATGTAGCATTACCTACTTGTGTCAACAAATGGGCAGCTCTGACTTGTTTATTACATGGCCATGCACACTCTGGAAAATGTTATTATATATTCAAAAATCAACTTGAACTTGGTATCTGTTAGCAGATGTCTTGGAAGGTCAGGTTGGAAATGAACTAAATGATGAATTCTGACTAGTTGTAATGCAGGAAGCAGAGTAATGCATGCAGATTGTATGCTGCATAGTGAGTCAGCAATTTTGTTTATTCCTACTCATATTCCCTGAACTTTTTTCATAAAATGATTGAACACTAGAGATATATGCTTAACCAGTATGAAAGCAGATGTTAAAAAAAGTCAAAGAATATTCTGCCTACAATTGATCATTACCTAGAAAGACAACACAGTATCTTAGCAGATTGCTGTAAGTGATTAAATTGGGCACGGTGGCTCAAGCCTGTAATCCCAGCACTTTGGGAGGCCGAGACGGGCGGATCATGAGGTCAGGAGATCGAGACCATCCTGGCTAACACGGTGAAACCCCGTCTCTACTAAAAATACAAAAAACTAGCCGGGCGAGGTGGCGGGCGCCTGTAGTCCCAGCAACTCGGGAGGCTGAGGCAGGAGAATGGCGTAAACCCGGGAGGCGGAGCTTGCAGTGAGCTGAGATCCGGCCACTGCACACCAGCCTGGGCGACAGAGCAAGACTCCGTCTCAAAAAAAAAAAAAAAAGTGATTAAATTGGTATCCTCATCAATCAACACTCCAATATCTCTGGAATAGATTTTCAGTTTCATTGGTACATGTCACATGAGAAGGACAAACACATTTCTGTGACCTCAAACTGCAGGACATCTTTGCCTAATATTGGTGGCACCATTTCAGTATGTCAAAGCATTATATATTTATGGAACATTATTTGTCAAAAACTGTTAAAACTTAAGCAAATCACTTGATCTTGAGCTTCCGTTTTTTTTGTTTGTTTGTTTGTTTTTGTTTTGTTTTGTTTTTGTTTTTGGCCAGCACCCTTTTCCTTGAGTTCTTACTCTGTGCCAGGCATCATTACGATTCACATGGATTATTTTCACAAGAACCCTAAACAACAGGTATGTAGTATTTTCCCATTTTATGAAAAAGATAATGGATTTAAAGAAAACATGTCTATTGGCTAAGAACTTAGAGTAAATAGATAAACTCAGTATAATTCTAGGGAGTCTGACTTTAGAATTTGTTTTTACTACCATTATATTAGGCTCAAAGATTTCTCCTTGTTTCAATATTCGGTTGGACCATGGATAACAATATTTTGTTTAGATGTCTTGCAGTAACACCAGAACTACTCGGGTACATAGGGAAAGACTTATGTCTCAGGAGGCTAGCAAAGTTTAGACCCCGGGCCTAAATCTGGCCCACTACTATTGGAAATAAAGTTTTATTAAAGTATAGCCATGCCCTTTTGTTTACATATTATCTAGGGCTGCTTTTGTGTTACAGTCACAGAACCATGTAGTTGTAATAGAGATTGGACTACAAAATAAAATATTTACTACCTGTATTTTTATAGAAATGTAATAACCCTTATGGACTTTATTGCTGGCTTTTGAATCACTTGAAGTATAAATCTCTTACACTTTAGGATGAAAAATCTTTCTCATTATAGCTTTCAAATGTAGTGAAAGATTTTTAGGTGGGGTAGTGGGTTATTAGACCTAGGTGGGGTAGTGGGTTATTAGAAGTATCCAGCAGGTGACACATATATCACAGTGATTTTGGAGATACCAGGTAGAACACCAGGGCTAGAGGGAGATGGAACTGGAAATCAGTGAAGTTGAATCATTCATACATTACAACAAATTTTTAAGGAATGCCTGATTTTTGACAAGGTTGGCAGTGGGTATTTAAGGTAGCATGGTGAAGAAGACAAGAATGTTTCTTGACTTCCTGTGGCTTAGGGGAGATCACTGAAAGTTAGGGACTACCTTTTCATTATAATTCCTGGGGCTGACCATTTAAAACTACTTCTATTTAGTATTCCAGCTTGTGGAAGCAATGCCATGTCCTTCATTCTCTTCTCTACACTTCATACTCCTTCAGTAGTGTTGTTTTCTTTTACAGATACTGTGAATTCCCCCTGTATCCCCCAGTTGCTCACCCTAATTACTCTGCTATTCTTGCCTGCTCCTATTCTTGCCAGCATTTTAGATGCTCTCTCTGTATAAGCAATTATGTCCTCCATTATGACACTTTATCCCAGGTCAACTCTGTGGGCCAGATCTTTCCTTTCTTCTAAAAATCCCAGCATTTTGTTCTAGTCTCTCCTACTACTAATTCCTAGGCTCACCACTACCCTGCTGTTCTGAGTCTAGGAATTTCACAGGGAGTTGAAGTGAAGTTGGAGGAGAAAGAACGTCACGATAGTCAAACTCACTGAGAATTATAGGATTAGTGCCTGAGAGTGTGCAGTGGACACTATATATCTGGAATAAAGCAAAGAATTTAAGGAAGTGTCTCACGAAGCTTCACATATAAAATTACTTCAAATTACTTGGGAAAAGAATACTGCCAAACTGAGAATTGGCAGGGGCCTGAGAGGCAGAAACAAAGAACTTTAGACTGAACTATGTGGGGCTCACAAATATCTGAGCTTCTGTAAATTGATGGAGGATGGGATTCTGATATTTTTAGTAGTGATTTATGGAAGAGAATGTGTTATATTTATTGCATATCAACATTTCAAGGACTAGGTTGTCTCTACCAATTTCTCTCTAGCTCTGGTCCTTCCCTATTAAAAAAATAAAGAAAATCAATTATTTTCATGTGGACCAATTCTGAAACCATTGAAGCTCATGAGAATCGTAGATAATATTAGATCAAATCCAGGATGTAAATAAAGTTGTTTTTCTCTTTTCTCTCTGCACCTCCACTGTAGGTACTTCCTCCTGACAGATGTTCCATATTCTAATTATAATGTTTTGCTTCTACAGGTTTCTAAAACTGCTTTCCTCCTCCAAATCATCCCATTGCATTATCCTTTATTCCGTATTCCGTATCTGCTTTTTAGGCTTTATAGACTTGATTGTCTAAACAAATTCATTATTAGCATCTCCTTCTCACCAACTGTCCACACCTGATCATTCACTTATGACCCACTTTAAATTCATCACTATTTCCAATGTTGTTACTCCTGTCCATCTTCACTTACTCTGTTGGAAGGAAGAAACACATAATTACTTGAATAAAGGGAAAGGATTTGTCTAGCAAAGATCTCAATGTTCCAGAGAGTTTGTTCAAAAACCAATGACTGGGCCACAGAGTTCCTGATTCAGGCTTTCTGGGATGAAAAACAAAAATGAGAATTTGAATTTCTCATTTCTCAGTCGAGTTTCCAGGTTATGCTGATACTGCTGGTCTGGGGACCACAGTTGGAGAGGTGCTGCTGTAGGCCTTCAGGCTGTGTTTGCTGCCTTGTCCCACAATCCTTTGACTTTGCTGTCAGAAATAACTTTTAAATTCTGGTAACATCAGCCGCTGATCATATTCCTAAGGCAGAATTCAGAACAGACTGCTTCCCATGTAGGATCTCTAATAATAAATCCCAGCATTTTGTTCTAGTCTCTCCTACTACTAATGATGCCCTTGGACCCCATCTGTCATATACTGTAAATTAACACCAAACTCCAAACTAATTTCAAATCTCTAGAGACTCCTTGCTTGGTCTTTCTGTTGTCTCTGCACATGCTGATTTCTTTTGTCTGAATGACAAACTGGCTCTCAGGCATTGGTGTACACAGACAATGTCACCTTTCCTGTAAAGCATTCACACTAACCCTGAAAATATTAGTTACTTCATTCTCTACAGTTCTTGTATTTATATATGTTAGCACAATTATGCCATTGTGTTGCAATCATTTTCTGGATATCTTTCTCTAGGAAGGGATTACATATTCCTTTAATGTGCCAATATTGATGGTTTAATTGTCAATCTAGGTCTACATAGCCTTTTACCTGACACATTTTAGATGCTCTCTCTGTATAAACAATTATGTCCTCCATTATGACACTTTATCCCAGGTCAGCTCTGTGGGCCAGATCTTTCCTTTCTTCTAAATGTTTCTTCTATAAATCTTAAAACTAACCAATCCATTATACTAGCAGTAGGTATAGCAGGCAGAGGGCTTTTTCATAGCCTTCAAAACCCCGTTAGAAGAGTCTTGGCTACACCTCATGTAGAATCAACCTTAGAATAATGATATGATAATACTTTATAATAATAGCATATTTACTATTATATCATTGAGAACTTTTTGTGTGTTCGCAGATATCACAATTTATAGCTCACAAATCTTCAAAATAATGTTATCATATGAGTACTGTTGTTAATTCCATATTACAGATGGAGGAATGGAAAAACTAAGGTTTCCAGTAACATTCAGAGTGTAAAAGGCAGTGGGTGATACTGGGTGAACTGGTCTAATTTTAGTACCCTAGATGAAAGGACCACTATCTCTCTAGATGTGTTTAAATTTCACCCTTGCAGATTAACTTGTTTCGATGTTTGCAAGGTTCCCAGGACAATTATGTATCATTGAATTTAAAGTAGATTCCCCTCAAGAAGTACTTTTTCCTACATTCTGCATAGTAGGGATGCCTTGTCCCAGCTGCACATTGTAAGGCTTCTCAGTCGGGTGGCAGTCCAGTGTAACACACCTGTGAGGCAGGACTATGTCCATGACCCTTGGTTCTTGAGCAGAATTTCTAGTTTGGTTGGAGCACTGAGAGAACACAATTCCTTTTCTAGTGCCAGAACCCAAAAATAGATGATGGAGCTTCTAGAAGACCTAAAATAGATTTTATGATTTAGAGGATCCTACAAGTCATGAAGTAGATAAAGTGAGTGCGAAGGAACATGGAATAGAATGAGAGAGTGCTAGAATACAGGATGTTCAACTGAGGATGTTCCGCTGGAATGATGATCTTGATTAGACAAAGGAACTCAATTTATCTAACAGATTGTATTCTTTCACAACAAAATTAGAGGTGGACCTCATTTTGTCTTTGTGATCACTGTACTGCATTGTTGTATATTTATTTGTATTCTTCTCTGACACCATTTAACAAAAGGTTTGATTTTCTCATCTCACTATTTCTATCAGTATTCAAAAAGCAGCAACATTAGCCTCTTTTAATTATGTAATCAAAATTATCTTTAAAATAATGTTCACCTGTTCAGTTAAGCGTCTTCCTATAAATATCTATATGGTGAGTACTGTGGGTAAGTCCGTGGACCAGGTATGTATCACAGATACGTGGATCAGTAAGCCTCAGTCTTACTCTTAAAGAGCTTAAAATTGAACAAAGGAGACTTTAGAGGATTTGATATACTAAAAAAAAAGTTTCAAATCAAGACAGTCATTTGCCACAGGCCACAGTCAAAATCACTCCCTTACCTCCCTTAGTACTTGGCAATGATCCTTGAGAAGGGGACTGCCATGACTGGACACACCTATCAGGAAGATTAGTCAGGAGATCAGTGTTTAAGAAATTATAGCCTAGGAAGTATGACCTGGGAAGAGATGGTATGGAGTAGAGTTCAAAAACTCAGACTTGTCTTATTTCACATCCTAACATACTTTCTTGCTGTGTAATATGGAGCAATTTGTGAAACTTTTCTGAGTTTTATTTCCTTTACTGGTAAGATGAAGATACCATCACCCTCCCTCACAGTGTTGCTGTGATGATTCATATGAATTAAAGTGATTGGCAATTACCAAGTATTCAATAGTTGCTTACTATTAATACAAACAGCAATTATTTCATTGATTAGTGTTGAGGGAAGAAAGATACACATATTAGAGACATTGTATATGTAGAACAAAAAAAATACACTTCCCGGGATGTGAAGAGAAGTGGAAGAAGGAGGTGTCAATGTGACTTTAAAATATTGTTTCTGGGTGAAGGGGAAAAGACAGCATCATTAATAAATGTAAGAACTACAATGATTCCTGCTCCGTAAGCCTTCTCCTGGCAATATAACTAACACTAATAAAATGCAAAGAAGGTGATTTGGAGTCAGCCTTTTATTAACTCATTTTCAGGTCCTCCTATCCCCAAACAGGGAGCTCAGAACTCACTGACTCAGGAAGAGAGCATGACAACAGACCAACAAAATTATGCCGAGTGACCCTGTTTTAGAATCAAAGCCATAGCCACTACAGAAGCCAAAAGCCATTTGTATTTTTTTTTCTTTTTTGCAAATTACTTGTATCCATGTTTTTACTTTTCTTATTATTCATTTCTAACCCATTAAATTCCTAGAGTTTGCACATCCAATTCCAAAATATTCCTCCTCAAAGATGTTTTGTTGATAAATATGTCCTAAAGAATTCAAATATTATGGACTTCTGACTGTAATTTATTTTAAGTATATAGCAATTTAGACAACACTTTAAAAAATAAATAACAATGTAACACTTCATAGTCTTGAGGGGGAAAATATGAAATCTATGTTTCAGTAACTTTGTGACTAATTAAAAATCAAGTGATTCTTACCCACTTGATTAGTAGCCAAATGCACTTGATTAGTTTGTAGTTGCCTGGACCTAAGGAAGGGAATCAGTGTCAGCCAAAATTATAATTGAGACCTGTTAAACACACAGGAAGACTTAATGGCAAAGCTTAAGCTTCCTCCTATATGAGATTATACAGAGTTGATTGTAAAAGCTACAAATTAACAGATGAAGCTACAATTACTGTCATTGCACAGAGAAAAAAAATATACTTTATAATAACATATATGTAAAGAAAATGGGTTAATAAAAATGGTGAGAAAAAAGATCTGTGTAAAGTAGCACAAAGAGAATATAAATTCTTGCCTTGACCTAGAATCCATCTGCTTCTGTCTAATGAACACGCAAGCACCTGCAGGGTACCCTTCCACTCTAGGAACCAACAGTGATAATTAGCCCACATAGTGATCGTATTTGATTAGAAAACTCTGCTAGGCGGCTGTGTTGAACGTGTCAAAAAATATGTCCTGGACGTCTCTCCTGCGCATCTCTTGCTGAAGCCAGATCTTATCACCTGCTCTTTTTATATCTGCGTCTCTTAGAAACGTAGGTTCTTCTGCCTGTTTCTTCCCATTCTGTAACCTAGCACTGCGGAGATGCTTGTCTATATAAAGCTAAATGACTACGTACTGTTCTCTTGCCTTGTCTTTTCTGGTTCTTTGCTATGGATTGAGCTCCATGTTCATAATATTGTGCTTTCTTTTCAAGGAATTTTCTTGGATTGGACCTTGATATTCCCATCAACTTGGCATTTTCAAAGCTGTATTGTCCCTTGCCCTTAGATTGCAATGGCCGTCTTTGGCTTGCTCTTTTTATTTGACTTTTTTTTTTTTTTTTTGCAGTACAGTGATCACAAAGACAAATAGGTTCAAGTTGTCTAGGTTCATATTTGGACATGGCATAATGTTTAAGTATTTGAGAGCTATTTTACTCAGCCCCTAACAGTCCCCGCCTACCTCCCAAGTTCACATTAGCTCCCCCTCCTGTTCAATTTGATCCCTATCACGCTTAGGATGTTCTTCTGAGGCCAATTAAGCAACAGTTTATCCTCAGCATTTAACACTGGAAATTAGAGTCAGATGAAGAAGAATCAAAACTATTTCACATAAATGAACATTTTTCTATACCACTGCTCTGAATTTTCTGGAAACAAAAGTCATCATGGAGTCAAAGGAATCAAATGACCCCAAATAAAGCTTTCCAGAAACATCAATATTTGAAAATAAATAATAAATCAATTCAGGTTTAGTATGGATTCTGACATGATTCAAGTTTTTCTAGTTAACAGATCTAGATAAATGGTATGTATTGAATCTAAAGGATCCCTGAAATTTAGAAATTTGAACAGGCAGTTTTGGCCCAGTTGGTATTTTTAATTCTATAGTAATTATACATTAGATATGAAGAACAGAATGTCTGTGAGAATGAAGGTGGTATGTACGTGTGTATTAGGGACCGAGTGCATAAGCATGACCTCATAAGTACAGATACAATTTCATTGTGGTTAAATCTGTTAAACATTAAAACCACATACCCATTATTAAAATGACCTAGGGTTTACTTGTGGGCATTTGGGTTCTAATAGCTCCAACTTCAATGAACAATGCCAGAAAGTTTAACATTACATTATCCTACATTCATGTGGTACTTACATCTTGGATAAAATGCATACATTTTTAAGAAATTATTCATATATTTAATTCCAGATTATTTTATGAGCATGAGATTTACTGAAAGTAGAAGAAAAGTGAGAACAGAGCTGAGTAAAATGGTTTTTTGTTTTTTTTTTTTTTTTTCTTGAGATGGAGTTTTGCTCTGTCACCCAGTCTAGAGTGCACTGGTGCCATCTCAGCTCACTGCAACCTCCGTCTCCCAGGTTCAAGCAATTCTCCTGCCTCAGCCTCCTGAATAGCTGGAACTACAGGCGCCTGCCACCACTCCCGGCTAATTTTTGTATTTTCAGTAGAGACGAGGTTTCACCATATTGGCCATGCTGCTCTCAAACACTTGACCTTGTGATCTGCCCGCCTGGGCCTCTCAAGGTGCTGGGATTACAAGCTTGAGCCACCGCGCCCAGCCAATGGCTATTTTAATAGTTTGGAGAAAGAAGATGGGGAGAAGAGGTGCAGAAAATGGAGTTCACAGTACTATACATTATTATAAACAAGACCTAATCCTCCTACCTCTTGACCTCACTAAAAGACAAGTTCCTTCTTTAAAAATAAAATTACCAAATATTTTTTCTCCAGTTGTTTTCCATTCATCATTTTGCTCTTCTCCTTTCCAGACCCTAAGGCTAAGATTCCAGAATCAGCTTGACTTTTATCACAGACTCGTTGTCTTTTGAGTCAGTCCATACTACTGTTGAACTACTCTAGCTTTTGAATATTATTTCTTAAATTAAACTAAAATTTGACTCTTCTCTCTACTCTTTTCCTCTGAGGCAATTCAGAACAAGTCAAATCCTCATACTTGAGAGTTTTTCAAATAATTGATGGAACTGCCACATTTTCCTGTAAGTCTTACCTTCTGGATATTTATTATTAATATTTTCCTGGGTTTCATATGACACTAAAACCCGGGTTGGCAGGCTCTTCACCAATATTAATCAAATCAATCAATTATTTTGGCATCATGCAGATATAACCCTATTAGTTTTTGAGATCAGTATGTTTTCTTCTTCAGAAAACATATTTCCTGCCTAGAAGGAAATATCACAGGCTGAGAAGGCTTTTAAATTTTGGGTGCAATCTTGAGGTTATCAAGGGAAGTGGTAAAATCAGTTTTTCAAAGATTTTGAAGTTTGTGGAGTCAGAAGAGCATAATATAGGAACAGATAGTCGAAAGTTATGTTTAGTTATTGACCACTGAAAAGCAAATTTCAAAGATCAAAATAAAAACTTTTTAACTTCCTTAAATTGATTTCTTAAATTATTTGAATATATTTTGTGAGAAAATCTGGCCCAAGTGATCTCATTGTTCAGTTCCCACCTATGAGTGAGAACATGCAGTGTTTGGGTTTCTGTCCTTGTGATAGTTTGCTGAGAATGATGGTTTCCA
>NW_012112919.1:2779662-2812457 GCF_000951035.1 Colobus angolensis palliatus | reverse complement strand
GTCAGGTTTGTCAAAGATCAGATGGTTGTGGAAGTGTGGTGTTATTTCTGAGGGCTCTGTTCTGTTCCATTGGTCTATATCTCTGTTTTGGTACCAGTACCATGCTGTTTTGGTTACTGTAGCCTTGTAGTATAGTTTGAAGTCAGGAAGCATGATGCCTCCAGCTTTGTCCTTTTGGCTTAGGCTTGTCTTGGCAATGCGGGCTCTTTTTTGGTTCCATATAAACTTTCAAGTAGTTTTTTTTCCAATTCTGTGAAGAAAGTTATTGGTAGCTTGATGGAGATGGCATTGAATCTATAAATTACCTTGGGCAGTATGGCCATTTTCATAATATTGATTCTTTCTATCCATGAGCATGGAATATTCTTCCATTTATTTGTGTCCTCTTTTATTTCGTTGAACAGTTGTTTGTAGATCTCCAAGAAGAGACCACTTTACAGTAGCTTTAGTTCTTAGTCCAAGCTCTCTCCCACTTTTGGGGTCATATGCATATCTTTTCCCTTTGTTATTATTTGGTTTTCCTCCTTTAATTTTGAGGAGGAAGGGAAGTTATCACGGTGATAACAGCAAAACCAGATAGAAACATTTTAATAAATTAAAACATTGAAGTTATAGAAAAAGAAATAATCAATATTATCTAAAAGACCAGAGTTGGTTGGTTGCTTTTTGTTGTTGTTGTTGTTGTTGTTTTTTTAAAAAAAGAAAGAAACAACGAACGTAAAACTTTATACAAGTTTTTCTCTTCCCTCCAAAGTAGAGCAAGGAGTGCAGAGGGGTAGACGTTCCAGAGGAGGTGGGCAAAGAAAGGCGGAAGATGAAGAAAGGATTCCCAAACACTATCTGCACTGACTGAAAAGAATCTCAGGGAAATAAGACACATTTTATGGTTGGCTACTAACTTAATTGTTTCCTTTTTGTAATGGCTTATGCCAACATTTCTATGTATAAAAATTTATGAAAGAACTAAAAATCAAAATTTTTGCTAGCCTGGAGATGCCTATCTTCAGAATCACTGTTAAGGCATTAGTGAGAAAGGAAAAGTTACTGAAAATGGCTGAAGCCATCATAAAGCCATAGTGGACAGAATGGAATGCAAATCATCTAACTTCAAGCCCAGAGCTCTTTCTCATATATTTTATCTGTATTTCTAAAAGTGATAATATATTCCATGGCATTTTGTAAACTATAAAATACTAAACAAATCCACTGAATTAGTTTGTTGATATATCAGCTCTCCAAAAATAATCCCTTAGCTCCAAACACTGCATTATGCATTCAGTTTGGTCACTTGGTGGGCTATATATCAAATTCCAATTTATAGTTGAATATTTCATTTAGAAAAACACAAAAATAGTGGCAAACTGGAAAATTGTCTTTCAAAATATGTAGCCTGACTTAGTCATGTTTAATTAAATTATACCATGCTTATCTGACAAATATTCCCCAACAGAAAACACTGAGGAAAATAGATTTACAGCTCAACTATCCTTGATCTAGCTTACTGAAGGCAACTTTAAGCCTTCAAGGAGTAGAGTCAGATGTAGCCAAACTTTGAAAATACTCATCAGTCTCCTTATAACCTGTCACAATCCCCCTTAAACCCTGGCTGCCAAGACTGCACAACTAAATTTATGTTCAATTACAGTAACTCTATTACCCAAAGCATTTGGCATATTTACATCCCATTCCCTCTATATAATATTTTAACTTAACATTTACATTTAAGTGGTCTTATTCTAAATTTCCTTTATTGTAAGCAAGCAAAATCTTTTAAAGGAGATATAAATTAAAACTTCAATAAACAAAAATTAAATGAGTAAATACAGTTTTCAGGAGAGAGACAAGACCTGTCTTTATTACAGTCATATACAGTGTTAGTCAGAAAAGGTCCTCGCCTAAGAATGTACTCAGAGAGTAGTTGTGAAAGGGAAAGAAGGGAAGAAAGAAGAAAGAATAAAAACAGATGTTTTTCTAAAATACAAGTATAGCTTCATACGCCCTGAACTTTTATTGAGTTTGAGGAGCTATTCCAATTGTCTCATATATTTTTACATTATTTAGTCCTCACACTAACATACCAGTAGTCATTACTTGCAATTTGTTCATAGTAACGATGATGAAATTGTGCAGTAAAGGACCTCTTTCGGAGTCATGTATCCAGCAAATGGCAGAGTCAGGATTGACTATGGTGTTGTTTGACTGCAAAGCCCTTTTAAAATAATTGATTTCATGTATATATATATATTAATGAAGACCATTATAGGTCGGGGTACTTTGGGATGGTTTCCTGGAGAAAATGACCCAAATTGTGAGGGCAGACAGGATGTTTTAGACAGGAAAGCAGCGTGATTAAGAGAGGCAGGAGCGTGGCATGCAGGTGTGTGCAACAACAAAGCAGTAGTCCCAAGAGTGGGTCATTCACCTGATTTTTGTCAGATTTGATTATATTGGTGCATGAATTAAAATATGACTAATATTTTCTTTAACTGACACTTTTTTGTACTTGAACAATTTATAAACACTGTAGCATATCCACAAACAGAAACATGTTTTAATAGTAGGAAGCTATAAAATAAACTGAAAGCAGAGCAAGGTTTTGAATTCTACCAAGGTATTAATGCCTGCCAGCCTAAGATTCTGAGTCTGGAGTTTACTATTCCTTTTAACAGAAAATAATTATGATAGCGTTAATGGGTAATATCATTTGAGAATTTACCATATGAGAGTGACTGTTTTTTGAGTGATTCATGCCTGTATAAGGCCACATTTGATCATAATAACTGCTTGAGATTTATTATCCCTTCTTTAAGAATAAGGAAACTGTAAAATGAAGAGTTTGTAAGTGGTGGATAGAAAGATGTTAAAGATATACTAGCCATTAACTAAGTCTTCCTACTCCATCAACTAAAACAGTTGAAAGAACCTGAGAAAGGAGCTGACCTTCCAGCCACAACATTTAATGTTGTGCCCCGATAATTCCTCTGGTCAGATGTCTCAACACTTTATCTAATCCGTCCTCTTACCAGTGGCACCTCCTTCATACTTGGGAACATTAAGGGTGGGAACACAAAGTTACAACATCCTGTCTTCTGAGAGACAATGAGTGGCATCATATTTGGTGTATCAACACATTCCTATGAGTGGGTGTAGGGAATCAAGGACAGGTAGCTTGAGTGACTGTATACTTCTAAAGGTCTAAAGTTCACATTCCTCACGAAACAGAAGAAAAATAAAGTATACAGGAACTTATGAAGGGTAACAGAAGAGAACCCCAGTAATAATTTTATGGATTTTTCTTATACCAAAAATGAGCACTGGAGAGATAGTTTACCAATTGAACAAGGAAATCATTCTCAAACATTCTGAAGCGACTTAATAGCATTCTCCCACCCCCACCTTTTAAATTTTTAAGTAATTTCTGCTAAAATGTCTGCTTACACTGACTTATGCAAAGTGTTTGTGTTTTTTAATAGCTATCATTATAATAGATTCATGTAAGATTTATGAATCACAAGGGTCCTGAACTGCAAAGATGTGCAATCTAGATCATATAATGTCTGTAACACCATCACACAATTCGATTTACTAATGAGGAAAGGAAACGTATTAAAAAGCCCTCTCTGATTCCATCTATTATAAAAAAGGGAATTTGCAATGCACCCTAAATCATAATCCCAAGTGGTATTGCAGTCTCCAGAGAAGAAAAACACCTCTTATGGTTCATGTGAGAGGAGCAATTCTTTCTGGGGGGGAAAAAAAGACAGAAAAACGCAAATTTTCATCCTCTTAAGAAGAATTGGCCTTAAACAACTGATATTTTATTAGTTGTGATATGAGGCCAGGCAAAGAGAATAGCTTGGTGACACAGAAGGCTGCTTACCTTGTATAATTTGATATACATCAAATTATATTATACAACATGTCCTTTTGGTGTATGTCAAACACACCTTACAGTCGTGTTTTTAGATATTTATTAAATATAAAAGTGTAATATCTGAGATATAATGCACTGAGCATTATCAGCAAACAGTATACTGCCATGGGAAAATTAGCAACTCTGGGGGTGATGCGGTCATTGAACAGGCACAGGAAGTAAGAAACATGGTTAGCATGAGATGCTGCTGCTGAGAAAATGCATAGGAAGTTGTCATACTGAAAAACATTGAAAATACTACAACAGCTTTGTGGAGATGTGATCACTGAAAGGGAGAGAGTATACAGCTGGGCTGAAAACCATATTTATCCATCTTATATCTTTATTAAGGGTAGGGTCTATATAGTGTATGTACAGGCAATTAGTTAATTTAATCTATGTAAGTATCAAGCATAGGTAAAATTCATTCTCCATAAGTTATTTCTAGAAATAACCTCTGCTAAAATTATTTTAGAAATATGTACGTACATAATTCACAACCCATTTCTGTCAGCTAGCAAGGAGAATTATGAAAATGATAATCTTTTACTTATGTAAGTGAGCAATATTCACAAGCAACAATGGCTTGTTTCCTCCTGGGGTAACTGTTCCTCATCCTCCAAGCATAGAGCAAGTTTTGTACCTACTGAGTCAGGTTTTATTCCTTTGTGATATGACTGCAAACTTTTCTTGTTTCTATCATATCCTTAACAATTCAGCCTTATCATACAAAAACAATAACCACAGAACAAGGCAGCCAAGTAAATGGTACAAATATGAATTGTTACAGAACTTTGGAGCAGCAGAAATTTAAATCAATATGGTGTCCGGGAAACTTCACCAAGGAGCCACTTAAACTAAGCATTGAGGAATGGACATGGGATATAGCAGAGAGGATACACCTGACTGCATTGATGACATAATCAAATGCCCAACAGTGGAGAAAAATAATGTCAAAAACTCCCTTTTCCTAGTTTATTTTCTTGATTAACATTCCCAAAGCACTTTTTAAAAGTCTTTTAAAGTTTTTTTTAAAACTTCACACATTAGAAAGCAGATCAAAGCAGAAGAAAAGACAAAACAATATGCATGAGTCATCTGGGTACTTGTGTTGCTAAGGCAACAGTTTCATACACAGAGGGAGGGAAGAAAACGTTACTTAGCAGCAAATTATTGAATCATATCTACCTCTAATAAAAATGTGTCAGCTTGAACTGTTCAAACCAATAAGTGCCTACAGTGCTGTGAATGTCTTCGCAATTGTTTTGTGGATTCACCTTTCTCTAACAAAGCACAATTGATTTTATGCTAGCAACCAACAATTTGGTTTTTTTAATATGCTCATATTGGCAATGAATTCTTACAGCAGCACCTTTCATTTTCTTCACTAGATAGATCTAGGCATGCATACAGGGGCATGAATATTCCAGACAGATCTGTTCTTCTAACACTTGTTGAAACTGAAAGAAGGAGCATGCTTTCAAAGAGTTTTCCCAGGCCTGGACAGTCACATATCTAACCATGGTGATTAAACTCACATTCAGTACTTTCCCCAAAGGTCTGTAAATGTCGGTATAAGTTCCATAAACTGAAATACATTGCTGTAAGGTTAAGAGAATATCATTGTTAATGATGCCCCTTAGTGCACTTACAATTTCCTTTTAAGAGTTATTGGCTGAGGGACATTCCCAAGCCATATGGACATATATTCTCTAGTCATTATTGAAATTCCAACGTGAGCAGTGGTATTCTCAAATCTTACGATGGGCTGCATGAGGGACATACAATATCCTCAGTTTGCCTTTTTTTTAAAAAAAAATAATCTTCAGAGAGGACCAATGTAGCATACAAAATGAACTTCTTTTAATGCCAAAATTTCTTGGGAATGATTCTGTACTACGTTTACGTTTATTTTCCATTTAGGCTAGATCATTAGGTCTTTTAAGTTGCCGTCATTCAAGACATTTTTATAACTTGGTGCCAGGTGGCTGCTCCTAGAAAACTCTTGGTCCCACTTTACACCTTAATATGCAAATTCCAATCATCAAGATCTTCAAGCAGTAAGAAGAATCAGCTCATGAATTTGGAAAAGGAAGATACTCCGGGGGTTTTATCACAGAACAAGGCACTTGTACTCTAATGGAACATGTCGGAGTATTCCAAAAACTGTTCCAGATTTCTTTTTAAGAATCCCATGAAACAAATCCTACTCATTGCTGCTCAAGTTCTGCATTCCCTGTGAACCCGCCCATGAGAATATCTATTCCACAGTACAATCTTTCTTATTTGAGCAGCTCCTAAATTTATGTTCAATATGCTTGATTCTAACCCTATCTATTTCATGTTGGAAATAACCAAATCAATTTCTTTAAAGGCAAATCCACGTGTTTCTTTGGCATGCCCAACACTAAAATCCAATCCTAAAGAAACTTTTAAGAATGTAAGCATTCTGTAGGCAATTTGCCAACTAGTAAATAATATATAATTGTGTGTGTGCTTGTACATCTCTTCTCCCCCTCAAATATAATTGTAGGAGAAATTTGGGTGAATTTTCAAGTTTACAGGACCAGAACCTGGCAAAGATGAGGCTTGAAGGCAGATAAATTATTTATAACTTCAGAGGGAGAAACTTAATAGCCATCTCATTAACTTTTGGAAAACCTTTGCATAACTCTGATATAAAATTGTGACAATATTTTGATACTTTACCCTTGACTTCCATCTGCAACCCGTTGCCAATTTCTGTTAAATAAAGGGATTATAGTCACCATTTACTGAAGGTCTAGGTGATGGGCATTGTAATATGGATATTATATTGGTTGTCATATTTGATAATTTAAAGCAGGCTTCTGATGTAGGTACTATTATTCTCATTTTGCAACTGAGAATCTGAGGCTTGGAAGAGTTGAGATTTCTTCCTGTGTTCATATTGCCATTAAGCCAAGGATCAGGGGAATCACCTGAGGTCTGTCTATCTCTAAACCCTGAGCTTATCCCACTTTGCCACACTGCCTTGAATTCTCATTTTTTCACTACCCTATTCTTTCCAGCCTCCTCTCATTTTCTCAAGCTTTTGTCTCCTACCATTTCTGGACAGTTATCATTATTCACCTTGCAGGAATCCACCTATCCAGTGATTCATTATTTCAAAGCTCACCATTGTCTGGGCAATTTCTCTAAAGCACAGCTCAGCTTCATTGCCCATTTTCCTAATGAGATTTTATTTTATTTTATTTTATTTTATTTTTTTGAAACGGTGTCTCACTCTGTCGCCCAGGCTGGAGTGCAGTGGCCAGATCTCAGCTCACTGCAAGCTCCCCCTCCCGGGTTTTTTTGCGCCATTTTCCTGCCTCAGCCTCCCGAGTAGCTGGGACTACAGGCGCCCACCACCTCGCCCAGCTAGTTTTTTTGTATTTTTTAATAGAGACGGGGTTTCACCATGTTAACCAGGATGGTGTCGATCTCCTGACCTCGTGATCCGCCCATCTCGGCCTCCCAAAGTGCTGGGATTACAGGCTTGAGCCACTGCGCCCGGCCTCCTAATAAGATTTTAAGTGGTTGGTTCACTGATATTTGGTGAATACAATCTGAAATGTTTACCTTGATATTAAAGACCAATCCTAATGTTAATTCTGGATGCAGTTTTCTACAACACCATTTCAGCTCCAAATTCCATTCAAACAGTAGGGCATACCAGGTATACAACTTGTATGTTACACTGTACATCTCCTGCCCCTTCTGATATCACATCTTCCATCTGCTTTCTTCCAAATATGCTTAATGAAAAATCAATCATGCTTAAAATATCAATTTAAATCCCTCCTCACTCATCTCACTGCAACTGGCAATTTTCTACTCTCTAATTCCCCATAATACTTGTTCTATTTTTCAGTTATGAAATGTATTATCATTTACTTTGCAACTCTTTGCACATGCATTATTCAATCCCTTAGCCTAGCAGATTGTTGAATAACTGAGAACTTTGACTCTCCTCCCTACACTTATATTTCTGAATCTAACTCATCTTACCACCTGACTTGTCTACCTTCCATCTCTAAGTTAGCATACTCACCACTTGACTTTGCTTGCCTCATCCATTTAGGCCATTCTGAGTATTGATTGCTTAGACTATGAACTTCTAGTTCACTGTGTAGTGACAAACTATCTTGGCTTTCCTGGGACTGTACAACTTTCCTGGGATTGTCCTTGTTTTAGCCCTATGTGATTATGTCTGGGATAACTTTGTTAGTCCTGGGTAAATTAGGATGGTTTGCTGCTTACTTTTATCCACTAGTTATGCCCTTCTCCCAATGTGGCTTTTAGTCAGCTGAGTGCTTACCAAATTCTACTTGATTCATAACTTCTACCTTACTTTTCTAGACTAATCATAGTATTATGTTCTGTACTCCAAACTCTGCCAATATGAACTGCTGAAATTTTCCCAGAGCCTGGTCCTTTCTTTCATTTCCACAGTAATAACCTAGCTTCATATCTTTTCTGAATTTCTAGGGATGATACTTTGATTTTTGCGTGTGTGTGTGTGTTGTTGGAGCTTTGTTGATTTTTTTTCAATTCGATATAACTCCAATCAGGATATTATTTTTGACATTATGCCGATCATAAAAATCTTTCAACTATAGGCATGGTAATCTGTAGACTAATTTATATTTATTTCCAGAGTTCAGAGTCCCGACTTTAATTCGTCTTATCTCTTTCATGTTCTTTTCTCTTGAGAAAGGCTGCCATATTTGAAACTTAATTCTAAGAACAGGATTTCAACAGATTGGCTAATGTCTCTCAGTTTCAGATTCATCATCTGTAGCATGTTAATAAAAACTTTCTATTGGCTCCTTAAGACGAATTAAAACTGGTGGAGAAATATAAATACATATTCCAATGTCCAGCACGCTATATGTGCTCAATGAATCATAATTTATCATTAGAAAAGCATTAATCATTAGAGGCGTCACTAACAAAAAGAGAAATGCCTAGTTTTCCAGTGACGCTGACTGCATGCCAAACACCTTGAAGAGGCCTTTGAGCACTAGACCACACAGGCCACGAGGGAGCCACATCTATGATAATGAAATTGGAGGGAGAGCCCTCAAGAAATCCCATCTCCTTGGTTGGAGTAATCTCATGCCCCCTCTGCTGCTGATTCTTTTTCACATCAATTTTCTTTTTTGTTTAACATAATACACTATGATGAAGCTCACCCTGAATTCTATTGTAAGGTGACACAAAAACAAAATCGCTCAATCAATATCTAAAAATACCTCCTACAGACCCAGGACTAGAGTAAGACAAGTAAGATACTTGCCTCAGCCACATGATTTAAAAAAGTACCCCCAAAATCAGTAATCATATAATATTTAACACAATTTAAAAAAATCAAAATTATTGGAAAAATTACAATGAACTATTAAATAAACTAAATTTTAAAATGTAGACATAGTTAGTATAATTGACTTTTTTCTTTTGCAGTTTCCAAAGTCTTCTCACATCCTTAATTCCAATACAAATACAGAAAACGTAAGAAAATCTAGATTCATAAAGATATAATTAGAAGTTATTGCCGGGCCCGGTGGCTCACGCCTATAATCCCACCGCTTTGGGAGACTGAGGCGGGTGGATCACGAGGTCAGAACCATCCTGGCTAACATGGTGAAACCCTGTCTCCACTAAAAAAAAATACAAAAAATTAGCCGGGCGTGGTGGTGGGCGCCTGTAGTCCCAGCTTCTTGGGAGGCTGAGGCGGGAGAATGGCGTGAACCCAGGAACCAGAGCTTGCAGTGAGCCAAGATTGCGCCACAGCACTCCAGCCTGGGCAACAAAGGCTCCGTCTCAAAAAAAATAAATAAATAAGTTATTGTATTAGGTACAAGGATGGGAAATATTCCCAGGATGACCTCAGCTCACAATTCTATATATTTGGTTTCTAGGAGATAAATGAATAGGAATCTTTTGGTAGGCTGTGTGGTGATTGTTGTCTCAGAATTAAATAACAATAGCAACCCCTCTAAATTAAGGAGGACTAGGCAGGATTCTAACATTTCCCTGGGATCTGTTGCAGACACAGAGCTCTACATGTATCATCTTATTTGATCCTCATTACAACATATTACTATTTTAAACACTAGAAAACTGAAATTCATGAAGGTGAAACAACTTTCTCAAATGGTAAGTGGCACAGACTTATCAAGATCTAACTTCCAACCAAGTGAAGTTTTCTCTACCACCTTTAATTGAGATTATTCATGTCTTCTGATAGTTGGAATAGAAGATGTCTAAGTAGACTAGAAGTCTCTCATTTTCCCACTCTCTCCCCCTCACACTCTCACTAGTCTAGTGGGCTTTTAGGCCTTGGCAAATGTCATTGTCTCTCCCAGTATGTCTTCCCCTCAGTCTCCCATCTTGTAACTTGATTCTTCCAAATACCCCATTAAGCAGATATTCAAAAATTCTGGACCATATATCCACACTGATGCATACTTATTTTCATAGAAGTTATTTTGTATTTCTTTCTAAATATTCCTCCAAATATCTCAATTAATTCTGACAAGCAAGCAATCTTATTATAATTCATTAACCTTTTCCTTTTATAACAAATGCAGTGCTATGTCACATTATAAGTTTAGTTTGGAGCATAAATGATTTAGTGAATCAATTATTCATTCAATATTTTTATGATATTCTATGATAATTTATTTGGATATTGAGCAAAATTTTTTTTTCCTTATCATAGAACTTTGCAGAGAATATTTGACTATTTTAATAAATTCTACTTAACGGAACATGATATCTTTATTTTGTCAAATGAAGATTTATTTCATCACTGGAATGAATCTCACCAGGGCTAGGAATTGTGAGCACACTTGCCAATGACTTCAACTAGCTAAATTGGCCTACCCTTGGCCTTCTGCCACAGTGCAATGATGACATAACCATTTCAGAGAAATGACTTATCATGTGAAAAGAATCAAAGATTTTAGGATCCCAGGATGTAATTTTGTAAATTACATTCTTGAATGCTACACCTATGTGCTATAAAGTTCTGAGAGAGTTGAGTTGTCTTTGGAGAATGACAGATTGATGCCTTAGGACAATTTACTCAACAGTGATAACACTAAAACTGAGAGGGTGGACAAGCTGGAAAATAAATGATCATTGAATAAATGGCAATGATGGGAACATTGGCCTGTCTTTTTTGGAGACATTAAGAGTCATCCCAAAGAGCTTGAATATTCCGGAAAGAGACTAGTCAGTCTCCACCAAACAAATGACAAAGAACCATACACTTTTTTTTTTTTTTTTTTTTGAGGCAGAGTTTCACTCTTGTTGCCCAGGCTGGAATGCAGTGGCACCATCTCGGCTCACTGCAACCTCCGCCTCCCTGGTTCAAGTTATTCTCCTGCCTCAGCCTGTAGAGTAGCTGGGATTACAGGCACCTGCCACCCCACCCAGCTAATTTTTATAATTTATTTTTAGTAGAACAATTCTAGACTTCAAATGTGGATCTGTGGATTTTCTAATGTAATGTAATTTGCCCACTTCTCCTAGGTTTTTGGCTTATTAGTAAGACTGGATGACTAGCTTTCTAGTATAGATCTGAATGCAAAAACGCATCCTTACCATTATGTTTGGGGAAAAAAAATGTAATAGATTAAGCTTGTGGTGATGACTGTAAGGGTAAAAAAAAAAGAAGTACAAAATCTAAAAGAAGATTAAGAGATTTATTCAGCAGTTGCTATCTTGTATTGAGAGAGCAATTGGTCGTGATGTATCTGGATCATGAGTTTTATCTACATCTAAGCAAGAGAATAAACTTGATTTGGGAGCAATATAGTATGCAGAACTTAATTCCAGGGCATGAGAAGACTTCATATCTAATCTTCGGCAAAGGGTACTCAATAATAAAATGATGCTATAAAAGTTCATTTATTTATTTATTCTTTCAAGAAATATTTATTTGATTGTTTACTATGTACCAGGCTCCCAAGAAACAGGATAACTAGCTGAGTTCTAATTCTATGCAATGAGAGGCTGAGGAGGCTGTATTACACTTCTTGTCTCTGTCAAGGCTGATTTCTACGCAAACTTGTAGGTAAAGGTCACTAACAAACTTGGAAGAAGAGGTAAAGAAGCCAACAGAGAAAGTGAATAAGGATGGGGCATGTAGATATAGCAGGAAATAGTCCATTAGATATTCTAGCAATTACTGAGGTAAATTTCCCTTCAGTATTCTTGAAATCTCTGTTCATAATTTTCTAGAGAAGGATACATGGAATACAAATATAATATTGCACTACAATTTTACCCTATTTTAACTTTCTAGCTGTTTCTCTTTTAAACATTGTGAGTGTATACACATATGTATTTTTTTCTCTCATTATTGATAAAACTTAACATTGATTTGTCTGGAATCTGCACATTAAGTTTCCAGATTTCTTGCTTTTCATCTTTTTGTATTTCAGAAATAGATCACTTTCTACATGTTGTATTATTTAGAGCAATTATAAACTGATTTCATGTTATCTGTAAACGCTTCTGATATGAAATGAAATACTTAATATTACTCTACATAGCAAAATGAACATCAGCTCTTAAATTTCATGACATTTTGAGATTAGCTTTGTCAATATCAGGCATAAGCGATCTCCTGTGATGGTAATAATACCATATATATCTTGAGACCAAAGGTCTCTACGCTTTAAGCATAATCTGTTTTACAAACTTTAACATAATACCCCAGTTTGCAGGAAATAATTAGCTATTGCATAATCCTGTAAGAGTTATGAAAAAAAAATCACTCACCTGGATTAGTGACTGATGTGTTTTACACTTGAAATACGTGAAAATATGTTTTTATGTAAAATTAATAAAATCATGCTGTATTGCTTCTAAGTCCCATCATGGCCTAATTATAATACAAAGAAAAACTATTCTAATTTTAAGCATTGAAGAGCTAGGTTAAATCTACTAAAGTCCTCTGAAGTGCAAAGCGAGGGCAACGATTATTCTCTGAAACATGTTTCATAATGGACATTAGACATCTCTGCCCTAATGCTCTACTAATCACAGCAGTTCATCCTCATCTTACATGCAGCCATTTGTTCTTCCTTATTTTCCCCTGTCCTTTTTCCACCTATCACCGTTACTAAACTATCTTCTGGATATATTGTTTCCCAATTTTTTCTTATGTAAATCCCTTAGGCAACAAACAAATGAGGTGGAGAGACTGGAAAGGGGGTCCTGCAGCGAGTATTTTGTTTTCACAATAGGGTAATCGCCTGTGGCTTTCCCACCAATAGTGCATACCCTACCACAAAGGTCCAACCCCCACTCCCCCACGCACCACACTCCATACCATGAGAGGACATGAGGAGTAACCACCACAAATGTGATCTTTTATAGTGGTTTCTCAAAACATGGAAGCTAAACCGTACCACTGCTAACTAGACTCAAGATTATTTACAATATAAAACAGTAACCAAAACACTAATAATTCCAAATTATCAAATAACCTGTGAGATAAACAGAGAAAATACATTCATCTGCTTTCTCTATTTCTCTATCAATGGAATCTAGTTATACAACTTGAGGCACAATTTACTAGATCCAGTGACCTGTGGCATGGATTCTATAGCTTTCTTAAAAACCCAGACCTCTTAATGCCCTCAATCTATTGTCTACACAGGATATAAACCTGTGGACTAGACTATCTACCATCAGTGCCTAAAAGCACAGCTTCCCTTCCATATCATTCACTTCATGATTCCATTCACACTGCTCTGGGTTCCTTAATCCAATGCATTCTTCAAATCAATCTCCCTTAGTCTGGACAGGGAGCCAGAGACCCGATGTTGTTATCTTGCCTTGTACCAGAATTAACCTTTCCTATGAGTAATTCCATGTGGACTCTTTTTTTACCTAGGTACATGTATTTCAGCCTTTGTATTCAATGTGTGATCCACATAGCAATAGCTTCTGCATCGACTGGGAGCTTGTGAGAACTCCAGATTCTCAGAACTCTCTGCACCCACCTACTGCATCAGAATCTGCATTTTAATAAGATCCCTTGGGTTTCAAATGTACACTAAAGATTGAGAAGCACTAGTCTAGGAGTGTTAGTGGTAGATAATGATTTCAGGTATAAACTTCCAAGGATGAAAATACCTACACTGGCCAGGGAGTAAAAGTAAATGTGAGAAGAAAGTTGGATATGAAACCAACCAGGAGTAGTGGTGACTAAGAAATATATTCTTAAAAGTGTCCTATCCAAAATTGCACAGAAGCCACATATTTCTAGTTGATTACTGTCATTCAGCAAAGTAAATACTAGATGTGCCAGATCTTCTGAAATTCTAGAGAGAAAATAATTATTTTTTATGTGAAGTCTTCAGTTATTTACATAGTTGGCAACTACTTTTTTTTTTTTAACACTGTGTAAGCTGCCCAACAAATACGTATACACAGTACATTTGGACTGTGGACCACTAATTAATAACCACTGTTCTGAAGGCTATTTATACATTAAAGCAGATGTATTAAAAAAAAAAAAAACTCAGACTCAAGTGGATACTTTTACTCATATTTTAGATAATTTAGTAAATTTATAAGGAATCAACACCCTAGTTGTAACTGAAAAACCTGTAAGTCTAAACTAGAGGATATCATTATGACCCTTTTTAGCATAAAGAACCAAGAATGACTTTCTTAAGAAAGTAAAATGATAGCTGAGTTCTGACGAATGAGAAAAAATATATATTAAATATTTAAGCTAAGGAAAGTGATAGTAGGCAAGAAGATGAGAACTTTCCAGAACAAAGAACAGTGAGCAAAGGCCCAAGGCCAGGAAGGTGTTAGGAACAATGGAGAAATTTTAAAAAGACCACAATGACTTCAACATGGCTTGTGATAGTAGCAAACAATGAAACTTACATTCCTAGCATTTGCCTCTATTTTCTGTCTTTACTATGTTATACAGGGGGGACAGATCCATGGCATACTGCATGATTAATTACAAGATGTACATCTGTAAATATATCTTAAATGACAATATTCTATTGCTCAGCAAACTCTACTCTTCCCATTTAAAAGAACATTTAAGGAACTCGGAATAGGGATATGGAATGTTACAGTCCTAACTAACAGGTTGATTCTAAATGTGGCCTAGCTCTGAAGTTTAAAACATGTTCCTTTTTGGGCCAGACACGGTGACCGGTAATCTCAGCACTTTGGGAGGCCGAGGCAGGTGGATCACAAGGTCAGGAGTTCAAGACCAGCCTGACCAACATGGTGAAACCGCATCACTACTGAAAATACAAAAATTAGGCAGGCGTGGTGGCATGTGCCTGTAATCCCAGCTGCTCAGGAGGCTGAGGCAGGAGACTCACTTGAACCCAGGAGGCGGAGGTTGCAGAGAGCCAAGATCGCACCATTGCACTCCAGCCTGGGCGACAGAGCAAGACTCTGTTCCAGGAAAAAAGAAATTAAACAAATGTTTGTCTTTCCCAGATTCTCAGTTGACCTTTCATCTGCCATGCATGCTCTGAGCAGAAACTGGTTATTGTGGACACTTGAGTATGGCATAAAAATGATGTCAGTCAAAGGGACCAGTAAGATTCTCCTGATAGATATCCCTCAGTTGCCTTGTCTGTTGTCAGAATATTAATGACTGAGTTTCCAGTTTCTTCACCATTAAAATAAGTAAACCTTCATAGGGTTGTTGTGTATATTATGTAGGAAATAGAGTGCGTTTATGGTCACTCGTAGACTATGTTATCTATCAATATTAATTCTCCTTCTCTCTGAATAAACTGAGGGTGAATAAATATTTAAATAGATTTGCAATTACTTTTTTTGTTTGTTTTGAGGCAAAGTCTAGCTCTGTGACCCAGGTTGGAGTGAAGTTGTGGGATCTTGGCTCACTACAGCCTCTGCCTCCCAGGTTCAAGCAATTCTCATGTCTCAGTCACCCAAGTAGCTGGGATTACAGGTGTGTGCCACCATGCCCAGCTAATTTTTGTATTTTTAGTACAGACAGAATTTGTTCATGTTGGCCAGGCTGGTCTTGTACTCCTGGCCTCAAGTGATCCACCCACCTTGGCCTCCCAAAGTGCTGTAATCACAAGCGTGAGCCACCATGCCTGGCCTTACTTTTTTTTTTTTTAATTTTGAGAAATGATTTGATGATCTGGGCTTTGGCTATATTTCCCACTTCTTTACTAGATTCCTGAGAAGGAAATTCATTTTCTAAAGCCTTATTACTCAATATGTAGTTCAAGGGTGTTGGTTTAAGACATTGTTAGTTCTTTAGAATTTCAGGTCCTACTGACAAATAATGAATCAGAATATCCATTTTACTAAGATCTTCAAGAGATTTAACATGCACATTAAAGTTTGAGATGCACATATTTTAAAAAGTCTTTCAACTGTTTACCTTCCTGAAGGCAACTTTAAAGCAGAAATGAAGAATGTACCCACCTCAAACCCAGAATTGTTGAGATCAAGGATCAGGTTCAATCTCATTTCCTAACACTTCTTCATGATGCCCTCCAAGAGCGGTTCTTGTGAGCTCTTTATTTTCTATTCCTATTTAGTTTATGCCCTTGTCTGACTGACATTCAAGGCTCTGCACTGGTCTCCATTGTCTGAATAAGGTTATTTCTCACAAATATATTACAGGCATTGTTATTCCACAGGCAGGCCTGTATTCTATACTGTTTGAATGCTTCCACCTCTGGCCCTTCCTCATATGGATTAACTGCCCTGGATTCATTCTATTCCTTACCCTCCATAAGATATTTATCTTTTATTTTGTGAGAATCGAAGAATATTTTTTAAAATGGGGTGGGGAAGACAAGTTTTTTAAAGAGTCCCCCAAAATCATACTTAAACAGTGTGAAATAATGGTTTAATACAAGGGATGTGATCTGGCAAAAAATAAAATTTACATGATGTATATTTTTGTCTGTGCATATTTTCAATGTGTATATGTAACTATAATGGAAGAGCATACTAAAATTTGAGGATGCTTGTGCCATACAAATTTTCCCTTCCTGTTAGACTTTGTTATTAATTATGAAATTATCTTATATTTCAGGCAGTTAAACCAACTTATCTGTGAAATACACTATAGCATACATGTATGCAGACACATAAATACATGCAAGCTGTAATAATTGAAAGAAATTTATCTTTACAATGAACCACCCCCCGTTTTTGCATTTTTTTCTAAATGGAATTCTACCTCATAATTGTTTTTTAAAAAAGCATTCTGCATACAGAGTATTCCCTATGGGGATGAATTCTAATATCCTGAAGTGTACTGAAAGATCAGATTGATTATAACTTCTATTTACCTCTTGGATCAGTAAATAAGTGATAAATTGCTCTCATTTGGCCTCCACAAGGCTGCAATGCTGGCTGCTGCATATTTACCCTGGAGGGCACTGCTGAGCCTAAGATTATTTACAATTGTTGGAAAGTTAGGCACCTCGTTTCAAAGAAGGAGCTTTTAAAAATCTTAATAATATGTATACAACATAGTTCATAACAGCAATTTCTTCCTTTTTAATTTTCTCTTTTTCACACACTCTTTTTGAGTTCTATCCTGGCAAGCACAGAACTAAAGTGTAGATTTTTCAGTATGACTCTGCTTGTAATAACATTTAAATGACAACCCATTCCCTGATGAATAAAGCCTGAATATCAGTTACTTGACCTATTCGCTTATCTCTAATACTTTCAAAAACTACATCTGACCATGTCACCTTCATGCTCCTACTTTATGTTTAAAATTTTCCATGAAGAGATGAATGAATAAGCAATAGTAAGTAAAAACTAATGCTGTGACTTGATGAATACCTAAAGACTATTGGCATGTATTAGCTTAGCAAATTCTACTGGCATTGAGTTTCCTATAGTTTTGGAAGCAGAGATGGAAACCTTGTTAGAAAAGACAGGATGTATATACAACAGCCTTATAGTGTATTTTTAGCAAAATTCATCTTAGTAGACATTTCAAACATACCTGTTTTGTTTTGCAGGTAGAATCATACTTGTCTCAAAGTGTTTCTCAGTGGGATGCCTACATGACAGAACTAAATTTCTATACTGCTATACTGCTTTAACTATGCTTATCTTTAAAAAACAGGATGTCTCCTACAAAAAGTTGTCTTGGTAATCAAACAAACTGATACTGGTTACAGTCATGATAGTCTGTTTCTTGTAGGGAACAGATCATTGGGTCTTGTTTTTTCAACCATTAAATCACTCTGTCTTTTGATAGAAGAGTTTTAATCTATTTAGATTAAATGTTATTATTGATAAGTAGGGACTTCTGTCATTTTATTATTTGTTTTCTGATTGTTTTGTGGTCTTCTCTTCTTTCCTGTCTTTCTTTTAGTGAAGGTGATTTTTTCTGGTGGTATGCTTCAATTTCTTGCTTTTTAGTTTTTGTGTATCTGTTGTATATTTTTTCAGGTTACCATGAAGCATGCAAATACTATCTTATAACCCATTTTTTAAACTGATGGCAACTTAACACTGATTGCATAAACAAACATGCAACAAGAAACTAATGAAAACTCTACAGTTAAAGTTGGTACCCTGCTTTTTAGCATTTTGTTGTTTCTCTTTATGTATTACTGTACTATCTATGTCTTGAAAACTTGTTGTCATTATTACTTTTGGTTGGTTCATCATTTAGTCTATTTAAGATTAGTTTACACACAACACTCACAGTGTAATACAATTCTGTGTGCTTACTATTACCAGTGAGTTTTGTACCTTCAGATTGTTTTTTATTGCTCATTAACATCCCTTTCTTTCAGATTGAAGAACTCCTTTTAGCATTTCTTGAAGAACATGTCTGGAATTGATGAAATCCCTCATCTTTTGCTTGTCTGAAAAGGCCTTTAATTCTCTTTCATGCTTAAAGGATATTTTCACTGGATATACTATTCTAGGGTAGAGGTTTTTCCTTCAGCACTTTAAATATGTCTTGCCACTCCCTCCTGGCCTGTAAGATTTCCTCTGAAAAGTCTGCTGCCACATGTATTGGAGCTCTATTGAATGGTATTTGTTTCTTACCTCTTGCTGCTTTCTTTCTTTATCCTTAATTTTTGGAGTTTAATTATTAAATTCCTTGAGGTAGTGTTCTTTGGGTTAAATCTGCTTGGTGTTCTCTAACTTTCTCATACTAAAATATTGATATCTTTCTCTAGGTTTGGGAAATTCTGATATTATCTCTTTGAATAAACTTTCTACCCCTATCTCTTTCTCTTACCAATCTTTAAAGCTAATAACTTAGATTTGCCCTTTTGAGGTTATTTTCTTGGTCTTGTAGGCGGGGTGCTTTATTTTTGTTTTGTTTTGTTTTGTTTTGTTTTTTCTTTTGTCTCTTCTGACTGTATATTTTCAAATAGCCTGTCTTCAGGCTAACTAATTCTTCTACTTGACCAATTCTGCTATTAAAAGACTGATGTATTCTTCAGCATGTCAATTTCATTTTTCAACTTTAGAATTTCTGCTTAGTTCTTTTTAATTATTTTAATATCTTTGTTAAATTTATCTGACAGAATTCTGAATTCCTCTCTGTTATCTTGAATTTCTTGAGTTTCCTCAAAACAGTTTATCTGAAAGGTCATGTATCTCTGTTTCTCCAGGATTGGTTCCTGGTACCTTATTTAGTTCATTTGGTGAGGTCATGTTTTCCTGGATGGTGGTGATGTAGATATTCATTGGCGTCTGAGCATTAGGAGTTAGGTATTTATTGTACTCTCCACAGTCTGGACTTTTATGTGCCTGTCCTTTTGGGGACTCCTTTCTAGGTAATCAAAGGGACTGAGATTCCAAGCCTGATAACACTGTGGTTTTTGCAGACTCATAGAGATACAAACTTGGTGGTCTTAGATAAGATACAGAATAGTTCTCTAGATTATCAGACAGAGACTTTTGTTCCTTTTCCTTACTTTCTCTCAAAGAAGTACATTCTCTGTCTCTGCACTTAGCCACCTGGAACTCGAGGTGTGGTGATGTAAGCCACCACCACTGGGACTTGTAGCCACCACCACTGGGACTGTGCTGGGTCAGACCTAAAGCCAGCATAGCACTAAGACTTGCTCAAGGCCCTTCCCTTCAGAGCAGTGAGTTCTTCCAGGACCCAAGAGTTTTCAGGGATGCTATCTGGGACCCAGGGATTAGAAAGAAAACTTTAGCAATTTGCCTGATGTTCCATTGTACCCCAGCTAAGCTGGCACTCAAACCACATTACAAAATTCTTTCTGCTCTTCCTTCCTCTTTCCATGGGAACAGGAGCTTCTTCCTGTGACCACCAACACCACCACCAGTCCATGGGAGGTTCTACCAGGTCATTGTGGATGTTTGCTTACAGCCCAAGTCCTCTTCCATCAGCTTGTGGTGAATGCTGCCAAGCCAGAGATCACCCATCAGGACAGTAGGCTCCCTATGATAGGTTCAGAAATGCTGTCCAGGAGCCGAGGCCTGGACTTAGGGACCCCAGGAGCCTGCCTGTTGCTCTACCCCACTATATACACGCTGGCATCTAAGGTGCAAGACAAAGTCTTTTTTTTGAAGAAAAATCACTTTTTCTGCTGATTTTCTCAAATGAAAGGAGTCTCTTACTGCAGTCACCACAGCTGGGAGTGTGCTGAGTCACCCCTGATGCCAACATGTCTCAGAGCCCAAGATTCATGGCATATTCCCTGAGTATCACTGCTGGTTATACAGAGCCCAAGGGCTCTAGTCAGCAGGTGGTGAATCCTGCCAAGAGTGGGTCCTTCCCTTCAAGGCAGCAGGTTTCCTTTAGGCCCAGGATATGTCTAGAAATGTTGTCTAGGAGCTAGGGCTTGGAACGGCGGCTTCACAATTCTGCCTAGTGCACTGCCCTACAATGGCTGAGCTGCTATCCAAGATACAAAACATAGTCTCTACTTTTTGCTCTCCTCAAGCAGAAGAAAAGATTCATTGTTGCCAGCTGTGCTGCCTGAGGTTGCTGGTGAGGTAGTGCAAGCACTTCCTTAGCCGCACCAGCTGGTGTCTCCCTAGGTCACATGTCACCCAAGTCCAGTGGCTCTAAGTCCAGTATAGCACTAGGAGTTGTCTAGGAATTGCAGTTCTTGTGTCCTAAACTGACTTTCAAGTTTTTCTAGGATCACAGAGCTCTTTAGCCAGTGATGATGAGGGTTGCCTAGAAATTCAAGTTCCAACCACTGGGAGATCCCCCTCTGGCTAGGGCTGGTCCAAATGTTTCCACCATGCATGGACACTGACAGAGCCCAGTAGAGCTGTATTCTCCACTGTGATAGGGCAGCACCAATTTTAATGTAAAGTCCCCAAGTTGCTGTGCTCTTCTTCCCCAAAGTGTCCAGATTCTCTCTCCATGCTGCATGGCCACAGCTGTGGGATGAAGGAGAGGTGGTGTTCAGGATTTCAGACTGTCTCTCCTGCCTTCCTCAATGCCTCTTTCAGCAATAGAAAGTTAAAATCTGGTATTGTGATTGCTCACCCGATTTTTTGGTTCTTGTGATGGTGCTTTTCTGTGTGCAGATAGTTAAAATTTAGTGTTCCTGCAGAGCTGGAGTTCAGTGTAGGTTTCTCTTCCACCATCTTGCTCTGCCCCTCTCTTGTATACTTTCTTATCCAATTCACATATACTCTATCCCTAATGTCCCCCTTTAAAAAAAAAAATTACATTATATGGTATATGTTTTACAGTTGTTGTTACAATTAGTGGACCAATATTAATACATTGTTTTTCAGTAAAGATTGTATTTTTTATTTTACATAATGCCTTTTTGTAATTTTGTTCCAAGATCTCAACTAGGATACCACATTCCATTTAATTGCTGCTTATCCTTAGGATCCTCTTGACTGTGACAGTTTCTCAGATTTTGGTTTTGATGAGTTTAGAAGGGAACTGATCAGGTAGTTTGTAGAATTACCCTCTGTTGGAATTTGGTGTTTTTCTCATGGTTAGATAGGAGATACGGGATTTGGGAGGAAGAACAAAGAAGCGAAGTGTCATTTTATCACATTATATATATTCAAGGCTATGTACTATCAATATGATTTGTCACTGTTAATGTTGGCCTTGACCAGCTGGCTGCGGTAGTATCAGGTTTTTCCACAGGTTTTCTTTTTTCCTCCCTTTTTCTATTGTACTTGTTAGAAGGAAGTCACTACACACAGCCCATGCTAAAGTGTGGGAAATTATGTTCTCCCTTATTGAGAGTATCTATTTAAGTTATTTGGAATAACTTCTGCACAGGATATTTGCCTCCCCTCCAATTATTTGTTTGATCATGTATTTATATCAGTATAAATTTATGGCTATTTTGTACTCTGGGGTTTAATCTAATACTATTTATTTTTGTACAAATTATTTTAGTTTTGGCTATTGGGAGCACTTTCAATTGGCTCTTGTGTCCCTTTGATATACCCATCAACATTGAGTTTCTGGGATATTTTGTTTTTGTTTTTGAGCACTTCCTTACTTTCTAGCACTACAAATGCTCCAGGTCCACCTTGTGTATGCCCTGTCTTAAGTCTAGAATAAGACATTTCTCCAAGGGTCGTAGTTACACTTTCACTGGAAAATGTTATTAAAAACCCAAATCTGAGTGCTAGGGTGCTCATTACTACTGGGGTGTTTTAGTTTGTAGGCCTTATATCTGGTGATATAAGGTGACACAGTAAGAAAACGTTTGATGTATGTATATTAATCTATGTTGGTACAAACATACAAATATTTCCATATGTAACCAACTATATTAAACTAAACATGAGTATATACTATTTCCAATTCTAAACTATCACCATATGGATCATTCCAGTCTCCTTTCATTGTCTGCTTATCTGTAAAATTCCACTTCAAGGAGTAAGAAACCTGGCTCCCACCATTTGCCATTCATTTAATTTTCCAGTTCCAGTAGGCATGCATAATGGTTACAGAATTGTTACCCCATATCCCCATGGAAAATAATTTTATCAACTAAACTACATTGTTCACATATCATTCCATCTACTTTAATCTTATAGACTTCATCTACCACCATAGTTACTTAGATGAGTCTTTTATTCCTATCACCCTTCAGTGTAGTTTTTCCTTTCATTTGTAATGTATTTGGATTCTTTAACTGCATTATGCATTACATTGTGTGGTCATCCAATCTCTTACATATTTTTTAAGAATTGCGTATATTAAGTTTTACTCTGTGCCATAAAGTTCTACAAGTTTTGACAAATGTTTAATATGTTGTATTTACCATTGTATTATAATACAACAGAGTTTCATGATTATACAAAATATTTTTGTGCTTTGTTATTTAACTCTCTAACTTCTACCTCCACTGAACCTCTGGCAACTATTGATGGGTTTACTAGGTATAAGATTTATGCACATTTTTCATAGGTTGCTGGTTTTATTATTGCAGAATAAATTTATTCAATGAATGTACCACAGTGTGTCCACTCACCTACTAAGTTACATTTTGGTTTGCTTCTAGTATTTTAATTATAAATATCTTGTGAATTTTAATAAATATAATTTAATATATAATTATGAATAAAGGTGTCATAAACATTCACGTGAAGTTTTTCGTGTGTGTGGATATGAGTTTTGAAATCAGATAAAATATTTAATAGTATGATTGCTAGATCATATTAAGACAAGGCATAATTCTGTTAAAACACATACCAAGTTCTGGTCTACAATGGTTGCATTATTTAGCAATTCCTACCAAAAGATTATGAGAGGTCAATGAGGTAGTATATTCTGGCAGCAGTTGATATTGTCAGTTTTTGGATTTGAATATTATAGTAGATGTGTAGTGATGTGTCATACAGTCTCTTTTCTTAAGCTTAATTGCCACCTGTAAATCTTCTTTACTGAGATGTCTGTAAAGAAGATCTTTTACTTATTCCTTTTTAAATTTGGTTGGTTGTTGCTGAGGTTTGAGAATTTTTTATATGTTTTGCATGCAATACATTTTTAAATATGTGTTTTGCAAACATTTTCTCCAAGTCTGTGGCCTATATTTTTATTCTCTTAACAGTATCTTTTGCAAAGAGGAAGTTTTTACTTCTAATAATTTTTAACATACATTTTTTTTCAAGGATTGTTCATTTGGCATTATATTTTGAAACTCATTTCAAAAGCAAAAAAAAAAAAAAAAACAAAGAACATACATTTTCTCCCTTTACTAGCGGTTTTATAGTTTTCAGTTTTAGGTGTATGATACATTTTAGTTAATTTTTGTGATAAGTGCTCTCTGTTCTTTTCCATTGATCTATGTGTCTATTCTTTCACCAATTTCATTCTGTATTGATTATGGAGCATTAGAGCAAGTCTTGAAGTAAGATAGTGTTTTTATCAAAGTATTTTTTCTTCCTTTTTTATTGTGTGGCCTAATCTGGGTCTTTTGCCTTTCCATGTAAACTAGACAATCAGTTTGTCAATATGTACAAAATAGTTTCCTGTGATTTTAATTGGGGCTATGTTGAATCTACAAATCAGTTTGGACAAAATTGTCTCAAATTTTGAGACTTCCAATCTGTGAATATGGAAAATCTCTCCATTTACTACATTATCTTTGATTTATCTCATCTGTTTTATAGTTTTTTTTCATATACATCCTGTACAGCCTTTGTATTTAAGATACAGTTTTGGTGTAAATGGTAATATATGATTTTTTAAAATATAATTGTAATGATTTATTGTTGGTATATAGAAAAACATTTAATTTTTATATGTTAACTTTTTATCCTGATAATTCATTACAATCATTTATAAATTCCAGGAGGCTATCTTATTATTGTTACTTTTTACATAGACAATCATGTCTTCCACAAAGACAATTGTAATTTTTTTCTTCACAATACTTACAGCTTTTTTTTTTCTTGTCTTGTTGCAATAGCTAGTATTTTCTATATGAACGTAAATTGAGTTGGTAAAAGAAGATAGCCTTGCCTTTTCTGCAATCTCGGGGAAAGACCCGTTTCTCAGCATTTAGTGTGATGCTAATTGTAGGTATTTTAGATGTCCCTTATGAAGTTGAAGAAGTTCTCCTCTATTTCTAGGTTGATGATTTTTATCATGAAAGGTGTTGAATTTTATCAAATGATTTTTCTGTATCAATTGGTATAATAACATGATTTTTCTTCTTTAACCTGATAATGGGATAGATTATATTAATTGATTGACTTCCAAAACTAAAACCATTCTCGTACAACCCTCTTGGTTGTGACATATAATTTTTTTAATTATTTTAATTTTTAAAAAATTTGAGACAAGTTGGTCTCTAAGCCCTGGGTTCAAGCAATCCCCCCACCTCTGCCTCCTCAGTAGCTGGCATTGCAGGACTACACCAGTGCATTACAGGAATATACAACTGCATCCAGCCTATAATTATTTTTACACATACTTGGATTTGATTTGCTAACTCCATGTTAGAATATTTGCATTTGTATCCATGGAGAATATTGGCCTGTAGTTTTTATTTCTTCTAATGTATTTATCTGGTTTGAATGTTAGAGTAGTGCTGGCCTTATTTAAGATATTTAAACGTATTTTCCTTCTATTATCTTGAGGTAATTGTAAAAAAAAAAAAAAAGTATCTCATTTCTTCCTTTAATGTTTATCTCAATTTACCAGTATAACCATCTAGACCTACTGCTTTCTGATTTGGAAGATTATTAACTATTGAATCAATTTTTTAATAGATATGGGAAAATATTTATATTGTCTATTTCTCCTTGTATGACTTGAGTTTATTGTGTACAGTTCATATATGTTATAAAATTTGTGCACAAAAGTACTTCATGATATTTTTTATTCATTCTTTTTTCATAAGGTCAGTAGAGATGAACCCTCCTTAATGTATAATATTAATAAGTTGTGTTCTCTATTTTTTGGTGAATATGTAAAGAGGTTTATTAACTTAGTTAATATACTTGGAAAAACAGCTTTTAGTTTTGTTGATGTCCTCCACTGTTTTTCATTTCATTGATTTCTGTTCTAGATTTTATTATTTTTTCCTGCTGCTTGATTATGTTTAAATTTCTCTTTAGTTTACTAAGTTGAATCCTTAGAATATTGTGTTTTTATCTATCCTATTTTCCAATATAGGCATTTGATGTTGTAAATTTCCCTTCAAGCACTAAATTTGCTGTTTCTCACACATTTTGATATGTTCCCATTTTATATTCATACAGTTTTAAATTTCTGTTGTGACTTCCTATTTGACTTTATTATTCAGAAGTTTGCTGTTTAATCATGAAAAGTTTTGAATTTTTCTAGTTATTTTCATATTATCGTGTCTAACTTAATTCCATTGTGGTCTGAAAACATCCTTTGTATAATTTCTATTGTTTTAAATCTATTAAATTATGTTTTATGGTCTAGAATGTTGTTTATCTTACTGAATGTTTCATGTAAGTTTGAGAATATACATTTTTATATTGTTGGATGAAGGACTCTATAAATGTCAATTAGAATAGGTTGATTAATAGCATTATTCAAGTCAACTATATTTATATTAATTTTTTTCTGCCCTGCTGATCTACCAGTTATTGAAAGACAAGTCTTAAAGTTTCTAACCATAATCGTTGACTTGTATAATTTTCCTTGCAGCACTATCAGTTTTTCATCTCATGTATTTTGACATTGTGTTTTTAGGTGCAAATATGTTAAACATTGGTATTTTGTAAAAGAACTTACTCTTTTATTATTATTGATTTCTCTCTATGGTAATTTTCCTTGTTTTGAATTATACTTTGTTTTTAATATAGCAACTCAATCTCTCTTTTGATTATTGTTAGCATGTTATCTATTTTGCCATCTTTTTACATTAAGCCTATCTATATTTATGGGCTGTTTCTTGTAAATATAATATCGTGGTGTCTATTTTAAAAATTCACACAAATTCTTTTTATTGATACATTTAGATAATTCACATGAAAAGTGATTATTTGTATATTTGGACCATATCTACCATGTCTGCAACTGTTTTTCCCCTTTCTTAGGAAGAAACTTTCCTTTTTTTCTCCTTTCCCTCTTTTATTTCTGCCTTCACTATTTTTAGTTAAGAATTTTATTTTATTTTCTTTCATATATCAGCATATCAATTATATTTCTTTCTTTAGTTGTGTGATTGCCCTGAACTTTGCAACACACATTTACAATTAACCTAAATCTACAATCAAATAATACTTCCACTTTAAAGGCAGTGCCTGCATGCATTTTGGGCGCCTAATAAGCAGGTACTGCTGAAGGCAAAGACAGATATCCAAAATTAAGGGTGCCATTTTATACTGAATTGTGGATCCTCAAGGAAAGGGAGATAGATTGAAAGAGCACAGGGTAGTGCTTCACCCATGCATGACATTGCAAGGCAACCCAAAGACAATTGGCTTATTTTGTAATCAGCCCATCCCCTATGGGAGTCTCATCTTTCATTGGGGGGGGTGGGTGGGGATGTTTCCATATCTTTCAGGTGACTGAGGGCATGCTTCTCTGATTTAAATGCACAGGGTTAGTTATCACTCATAACTACTATTAGCCACCCCTTAAAGTCTATTTCCTACCCTAGTTATTACACAACAAAGCACTCTCATAATGTGAAGTAATTTGATACCCACAAAACTCACAATGCAAAACAGAACAGACCTTTTGATTTTGAGAGGGAACTATTTGCTTTTAATCCCTGGGGTTTCATGAGGAAAAGAGAGTTTTTTTGTTTGTTTGTTTTTCCTCTCTCCTAAACAAAGTCTGTGGCATCTCTCCTGTTTTTTTCAAGGATACCCAGGTTACCAGAAGTTATCTTAGGGCCTCTCACGTGGGCATTAAGAGTGGCAGGATAAAACAATGAAGAGAAATCATTCAGTTTACTGAAAAGAAAAAAACAGTTTTCCAGAAAACAAGCTGCAAGAAGAGAAAATCATAGAGGCCTTTTAAGTATACCTATAACTTGGATATTCACTTTTAATTAAGCTGCACTCTCTTTAAGAAAATCCCTTTAAGTCCCTTGTTACTCAACCTTAGTCACTCCAGGATTTTCAGCTTTTGAATGCCACAAAAAGTAACCTCACAGGTGAGACCAACAAGCTTTAATTAGGTTACGACTTAACCACAAGCATATGAGGTATTTTCAAAGAGATGATAGGCAGCTTTTGAAATCATCACTGCAAAATTGTGACTGCGATAATCAAAGATCTGACTAAACAAACCCCATTTTGTTTCCAGCCCTCAAGCTATCCTTGCCCATCCTTCGTTATAGGCCAAACCAACTTTGAGAGGAACCTGGTTTACAGTTTATAGTCCAAAACAAATATGATAACAGTGTCTTCCTAAGATATACTTCCCTCTTGCCTGGGGATCAGACCAAGAAACTAGTCACAAGATTAGAAAACGTGGCTTAGTAGTTACTCAGCTGGATGCTACAAGATTTTGACCCTCCTTAAACTACTCTCAAGATTAGTGATTAGCAAATCAAAACTACCATCAGACTGAACAGGCAACCTACAGAATGGGAGAAAATTTTTGCAATCTTCTCATCTGACAAAGGACTAATATCCAGAACCTATGAAGAACTCAAACAAATTTACAAGAAAAAAACAAACAACCCCATCAAAAAGTGGGCAAAGGATATGAACAGACATTTCTCAAAAGAAGACATTCATATAGCCAACAGACACATGAAAAAATGCTCATCATCACTGGCCATCAGAGAAATGCAAATCAAAACCACAATGAGATACCATCTCACACCAGTTAGAATGGCAATCATTAAAAAGTCAGGAAACAACTGGTGCTGGAGAGGATGTGGAGAAATAGGAACACTTTTACACTGTTGGTGGGATTGTAAACTAGTTCAACCATTATGGAAAACAGTATGGCGATTCCTCAAGGATCTAGAACTGGAAGTACCATACGACCCAGCCATCCCATTACTGGGTATATACCCAAAGGATTATAAATCATGCTGCTATAAAGACACATGCACTCGTATGTTTATTGCGGCACTATTCACAATAGCAAAGACTTGGAATCAACCCAAATGTCCATCAGTGACAGACTGGATTAAGAAAATGTGGCACATATACACCATAGAATACTATGCAGCCATAAAAAAGGATGAGTTTGTGTCCTTTGTAGGGACATGGATGCAGCTGGAAACCATCATTCTCAGCAAACTATCGCAAGAACAGAAAACCAAACACCGCATGTTCTCACTCATAGGTGGGAACTGAACAATGAGATCACTTGGACTCGGGAAGGGGAACATCACACACCGGGGCCTATCATGGGGAGGGGGGAGGGGGGAGGGATTGCATTGGGAGTTATACCTGATGTAAATGACGAGTTGATGGGTGCTGATGAGTTGATGGGTGCAGCACACCAACATGGCACAAGTATACATATGTAACAAACCTGCACGTTATGCACGTGTACCCTAGAACTTAAAGTATAATAAAAATAAAAATAAAAAAAAAGATTAGTGATTAAGATATTTTGTAAACACTGCCCTTGATGGATCAGCTGGTACCACCCAGATTAATAAACTGATTTATCTGATTTTGTCATTCTCACCCAGGAACTGACAGCACAAGAAGACAGCCATCATTGTAAAATGGTAGAGACTAAAAAATGTATTGCTATGTGGTTACAGATCATGCTCCCAAGGACATGAAACAAGATGAACACCTGTAGCCAAGTTTGTTACTGACCATTTTGTTGGCCTGGCTTAAACAGCAGGCTTGTGTGGTCCTGAGTCTGCCTCCTAACTTAACGTACCTTTTCTTTTGACAGAACCATACAGAAAGACACAAAAGAACACCATATTGGTTACAACTTAAAACCAACCTCGCAAATGCTTTTTCATTAATTAAAACCTTACAGAGAATAAAAACAATGATCCTTATTAACCCTTTTACCAGTTTGTACAGGGGGAGAGAGAGGCCAAAAGCCTGATTGGTAAAAATTGTTTACCCTTTTGCTGGCATGTCAAGTTTCTTCCTAGATCAACTCCATGCCAAGCATTTTAAGGTTTAGAAAATTAACTTTTCCCAGGTTGGAAGAACATTATGAAAGAAGGTAAGAGCCACTTTACACCATGAAAGAAGGAAAAATACCATAGAAAAGTCTGGGCATTCCAATTAGAGTTGTCAAGAAGTACTGCTTCCCTTCTTATTGATAATGGTGTTTCTCCTATTTCTTCATCTTCCCTATTTTCTGTTTTTCCTTTTCCTCTATTATGGGAGACATACTGTTCATCTCCAAATTTCTCTACTGCCTACAGAACTGCCTGTTTTTCACCTGCAGTTACAGTTTGGCTTAGAAGCGGCAAACATCCCTTCATGAGGTCAAACACCTGAGTTAAATTTTAGAAAGCTTCTATATTCCTTCCAGTGTCATTAGAAAATTGGCCTAAGTCTCCCTTTAATTACCCTAAGGTTCTGTAATAAGAAAGGAACACAGGGGGCCCTGAATATGGCGGATCCTCAGATTATTTCCCTGGAAGTTGCTTTTCTAACTTTGAAGAATCATTCTCTATAGGCCTACCTGATATAACTACTAAAAGCAATGGGTTGATTTTGTAACCCCTACAAAGGTCCAATAAGAAGGCCATGCCCTTATGCAGAAGAAAATGAGCCACTTTGTGTTTTAAATTCTTAGGATCAAGGGAGTCTGTGGCTCAGAATGCACTCCAGAGGACTGCAAGCTGAAGATGATATGTTACACATCTATAAAGACAAGTGAGAAAAAGACATCCCTTTTGTCTCCTTCCTTTGGGTGTGTCCCAGGGTGAAGAGGAAGACAGTGAGTACATCCCCCATGCTGTTTTCCTTCTGTGGTTCCTGGGTCCTGGCATCTTGTTGAACACACTGCCCATGGTTGCAGTGTGAACCCCAGACATGGAACCAGAAGAACTAAGTGATTGGGAGTAGTCACACTCACCCACATAGCTACAGTCCTCTGTCTTTGATTCCCCTTTGATTCCAATAACTATGGAATACTTTTAGTAAGAAAAATGTAAGTGTAACTGAAATATTAGAAGAAAGACTAAAATAGAAGCAATATTTGAAGTAATAATGACCAAGAATTTTCTAATTAATGATAAATACAAAACCATAAATCTTTGAAGCACTGAGAACACCAAATGGGGCAAACATACACAAAAAATTAACCTTATTTAGTTCACATTCAGACTGCAGGATACCAAAGGCAAAGAAGTCATCTTTAAAGAAGCTGAGAAAGTGGGTAAACTTACCTAGAGATAAACAAGGGTAAGAATTAGAGCTCCTGTTCTGCAGAAACCATCCAGGCAAAAAGAACAGGGTAAAATATTTAAAGTGTTGAAAGAAAAAAGAAGCCAACCAACATAGAATTCTATATTCAATGAAATGATTATTCAATAATGAAGAATAAATTATATTTGTCAGATGAATCAAAGCGGAAAGTTTTTTTGGCAGAAAACCTATCCTGTAAGAAACGTTTAAAGTTATTTAGAAAGAAAAGGGAATCAGAATAATTAAATAACCATGCTTTTTAAAAAATTTCTTATTCTAAATTGACCGAATGAATAATCATTCACAGTATTAGAAATAATGTATTAGGTTGACTGTAGCATATGGATAAATGAAATGAATGGCAGTAATGATGTTCAGGGCGTGCTGATACAAGAGTTAAGAAGAAATTACTTAGGCAGATAGTGAGGGTATGAAAGTCCTTAGCAAGGTTTTTCTTTTAATGAAAAGTAGCCCCAAATCATTTTTCTAACAAAGAGTAGCCTGTAAAATCAAGCTGCATACATAGATGCCAGCAGTTGCACCAATCATGTTCAAAATGGCACCTCCGTCTTCCCTTCTCTGCCAACTGTGTGTATAGTAAGGACTAGACAAGATGAGCTGGCCAAGGGAAAAGTTTATTTTCATAATAAGATTAGGGTGGGGTGGCCAGCCTTCCCCTCATGCTATGTAAACATCATACCTGATCAAACCAATCTGTGAGCCCTGTGTAAATCAGACACACACCTCCTCAAGCCTGACTATAAAATCAGGTGTCTTTGCCAGTGGCCAGTCTTTTCCTTTCAGAAGCCCCTCTTTCAACCTGTCTCATTCATTCTCAGGGAAAAGCCAAGGAGAAAGACAATGAAGGTATCATAATACACCCAAAGACATATAAAATGAAACAAAAAATGTGTTGGTAAAGATATGAAATGACTAGAACTTCTATAAATTTTCATAGTGTATCTTAGTGTAACCCATTTTGAAAATTATTTGGCAATATATACTAAAATTATAGTTATATATTTCTTACGGTCTAGCATTTCAACTTCTAGGTAAATACCAAATAGGATGGTGTATTTATGTACACTAACAGAAAATCTACAAGAGTGTTCAAAACTCAAACAATGTGAATTTCCAGCAGAAATACAGTGCTACATTGTAATATACTCATCCAATAAAATGCCATATAGCAATGAAAATCAATGAGATGCTGCAACTCAAAACATTAATAAATCTCAAAAACTAATACTGAGCAAAAGAATCCTGACACAAAAGATTACCCATTGTGAAATGTGATTTAGAAAATTCAAAATTCAGTTTGTGGAGGCAGAAATGAGTTAAGTTTTACCTTTGGGAATGAGGAAAAACCTTAGTTTAGTTACTAGTTTAGTGTGTGTGTGTGTGTATGTGACTTTTGAATCTATTTCTGACCTCAGTAGTGATTACAGGCATAGTTTTACTTTATGATCATTCATCAAGTTATAAAATGTATTTGTGTATTTCCTAATTATATAATATCTAATTGTGTACTTCAATTTCAAGTTATTTAAAATATTAAAAATTAATA
>NW_012112919.1:2759826-2779545 GCF_000951035.1 Colobus angolensis palliatus | reverse complement strand
AAGATCCCAATTTATAAGTGTTTGTATTATAACTTATAAATATTTATAATATAAAGATTTATAATTTGTAATCATATTATATATGCAAAATTTTGTTCCCTAATTTTTCTATTAACATTAAAATCTAAATATTTTTGTTATAAATAGACTTAAAATATATTTATTCAATGTTTAGACAATGTTCCATTCATTTATCTACAGCTAATTTATTAACTCATCCTCTATTAGTCTTTTAGGCAATTTCAAATTTTAATTATTTAATTATGGTTGAAAATACTTATGATTTTGGGGGAGTAGCTTTATGAAGTATGATTATAAAGTAGAAAATTTCTCAGAATTTTAAATAATTCTGTTATGTATTATTATATTGCATCTCAGAGAAGTTATTTTAGTTTACATTCTCTCCATCAATTTATATGTGAACATGACTCACTGTGTTCTACTAATATTGAGTAATGGCCTTTTAAAATCTGTGCTAATCTGAGAGGTAAAAATGATAATATTTTTGCTATGATTTACATTTTTTCATTAGTGATAGAGAAAAATCAATTTTTTTCAGACTTTGTTTTTAGTTAATGTTGACTATCTTGACTGTGCCAGATATGACTGTAGACCCTGGGGAGTCGACGATGAATAAAAGATACCTCTGTTGGCAGGAACTCAGCGCCTACTTGGGGAGACAACAGACAATTTCAAAGCAATTTTAGTATGCATGATAGAGGAAGCGTGTAGGCAGAATAGTAGTTCTCCAAAGAAGATTACTATTTGTCCACGTACTAATCCTTTGAACCTGCCAATAGTTTACATCCTTTGGGAAAAGCAATTTTGTAAATGTGATTAAAAATTCTGAAAAGGAGAGGTTGTCCTGGATTATTCTGGTGGGCTCAATGTAATCACAACTGTCCTTATAAGTGAAAGAGGAAAGCAGGAATGTGAGAGAATGAGATTTGAAGAAGTGACTATTAACTTTGTAGATCAATGAAGAGAGCCCCAAGCCAAAGAATGAAGATGGGCTCTAGAATCTGGAATAGGCCAGGAAATGGATTATCCCCTAGAGTCTTTCAAATAATTGCAACCCCACTAACATCTTGATTTTAGCCCAGCAAGTTTCATTTTGGAATTCTGACATACAAAACTGTAAGATAATAAATTTGTGTTGCTTATGTCTCAGAATTTTTGATAATTTGTTACAGCAGCAACAGAGAACTAATATTGCAAAGCAGAGAATACAAACAAAGAATTTACCAGAAGACATCTGAGAATATTTGGAGTTGACAGGATGAAAGCTCCCTAGAAGCTTGAAACAGGAGTGAAGTGCTGCTGCTAAGGGTATCCAGGCAAGACTGGAAGCCTCCAAAGCCCAGATGGTTCATTTCCAGGGGAGAAATCTGTCTTAATTTCTGCATCTCTAATATGGGGATACAGGAATTTTCTCAAAGAATAGAAATAGGGATTATAGAAATGTTACATTTAAATTGCTTAGCCACTTTGCTTAGAGTTAAAAAAAAAAAAAGTTGCTACTTTTGAAAATGAGAGGAGGTGGCAATATATCTCAGTAATCTTGCTTACTCCTTCACCAGTACTGTCAAACACAGAGAAGTTTATGCTACAATTCCCTTTCCTTCCTCTAGTACAACCTACTTTTATTTCCACACTTCTTTTCAAATTTTAATCTTAGGGCTACTTGAATTTCTAGTTTTCTCTTTCAGAATATAAAGGAAGTCTTGTGGTTCCAGTAAAATAATTTTGAGTATCAGTAATGAAGTCTCTCGGCAAGTAATTAATTTGATTAATTACTATGTTAGTTTGTTCTCATGCTGCTGTGAAGAAATACCTGAGACTGCATAATTTATAAAGGAAAGACATTTAATTGACGCACAGTTCTACAGGGCTGGGGAGGTGTGATGGTTAATACTGAATGTGGAATTGATTGGATTGAAAGATGCAATATTAATCCTGGGTATGTCTGTGAGAGTGTTGTCAAAGGAGATGAACATTTGAGTCAGTTGGCTGGGGAAGGCAAACCCATCCTTAATCGTGTGGGTACCATCTAATCAGCCACCAGTGAATATAAATGTGAAGAAGCAAGGCAGGCCTAGCCTCCCAGCCTACATCTTTCTCCTGTGCTGGATGCTTCCTGCCTGCAAACATTGGACTCCAAGTTCTTTAGTTTTGGTACTTGGACTGGCTCTCTTTGCTCCTCAGCTTGCAGATAGCCTATTGAAGGACCTTGTGCTAGTATAAGTTAATACTTAATAAACTCCCCTTTGTATATATCCTATTAGTTCTGTCTTTCTAAGAGAACCCTGACTAATCAAGATTTTGGTACCAGGAATGTTTCTAGAGTAATAGAATATTAAGGATGGAGTTCTTTCATTGGTTTTGGGGTTTCTGGAGTTGGAATATGATTAGGCCCCAGAATGCTAAGGACTCTACTTCTAATAGTATGGAGAACACTGGTAGTCCTTGGCATGAACTGTTTAGAGTGTTATGCAAAATAAATGCATTTGATAGTCCTGATTCACCACTCGTGAGAGGCAAGGAGATTAGTGACTCTATACATTATACCTTTGACCATATGTGGAGAAACAAGGAACATCATGAAGTTGGTTGTTTGCTCCTAAGTTCAGCAGACAAAGTGATGTAAGAAAATGATGAACTCAGGGATTCTGTCTCCTGATTTCAGAGCACATACTCAGCCTCAAATCTGCTAAGATTGCCCTGAGTGAGAGTCTTATCTCCTGTAGAGAAAGAGTTGAAATTGTGGAAAAACAGACACAGGCTCTTATCATGTGAGTGGCTGACCTGCAATGAAAGATGCATGCGCAGCCTCACCAGGTGTCTACTGTTAAAGTGAGGACATTGTTTGGAAAAAGATGGGAATCTGCAACTTGAAATGGGGATGTGTGGGAGGACCCTGATGAAGCTGGGGACACTGAGTTTGTAAACTCTGATGAAACTTTTTTGCCAGAAAGAACAGCTTCCTCATCTCCAGTAGTGGCAACATCCCCTCCACGACTCATGCTGCCATCAGTCTTCCCCCCTTTGTCTGAGGAGATAAACCCTGTGCTGCCTGAGGCAACAGTGATGCCCTCCCTTAAGGCAATTGCCAGGGAAGAGAATGTTAATTCTCCTCAGAAGCTACTCCCAAAACCTCTGTTTCCTTCTAGACCTATAACTAGACTAAAGTCACAGGGCAGGCCCTAGAGGTGAGGTTGAGCATTTGACCCATGAGGAGGTGCACTACACTCGAAAAGAAATGTCTGAGTTCTCTAATTTATATAAACACCAATCTGAAGAACAGGCACGGGAATGGATATTAAGGGTGTGGAATAATGGTGGAAGGAACAGAGTTGGATCAGGCTGAATTTATTGATTTAGGTTCACTAAGTAGGGACTCTGCATTTAATGTTGCAACTTGGGAATTAAAAAAGGTTCTAATCGTTTATTTGCTTGGTTAGCTGAAATATGGATTAAAAGATGGCCCACTGTGAGCAAGCTGGAAATGCCTGATCTCCCTTGGTTTGATGTAGAGGAAGGGATCCAAAGGCTTAGGGAGAATGGAATGGTGGAGTGGATTAGTCACTTTAGACCTACTCATCACAGCTGGGAGGGTCCGGAAGATATGCCCTTGACCAATGCCTCGTGAAATATATTTGTGATGCCAGCACCTGCATCTTTGAAGAGCCCTGTAATTGCTCCTCTCTGTATGTCAAATCTAACTGTGGGAACCACAGTCACTCACCTACAAAATTTAAATACAATGGTTATAATTGGATCCCGAGGTGGCAGGGGCCAAGTGACAGCACTCAGCCGTCAAAGCCAAGGTGGTCATAGCTACTGTAATGGACAGCAGAAGCAAAGCAGCAATCAGGATAGTCTGACTCATGTAGAGCTCTGGCACTGGCTAATTAATTATGGTGTTCTAGAAGTGAAATAGGAAGTCTACTGTATTCATACTTAAATTAAAAAACTTCCAGATTGAATGAACCAAAGACCAATTTGAATTACAAAAACAGAGAATCACAGCCCCTCAATCAACTTCCAGATGTGAGCCAGTTTACAGACCCAGAACCCCTTGAATAAAGAGGAGGCTAAGTCCCTTTGAGGAAAGAGCCTACTACATCACTGACAATTTATGCAGTAAATCTTTCTCCTGTCCTTCCCCAAGGAGATCTCCAGCCTTCTACCAGGGCAACTGTGCACTGGGGAAAGGGAAATTATCAGACATGTTGGGGACTACTGGACACTGGCTCTGAGCTGACCTTGATTCCAGGGGACCGAAAATATCATTGTGGTTCTCCAGTTAAAGAAGGGGCTTATGGAGGTCAGGTAATTAATGGAGTTTCAGATCAGGTCCAACTTATACTGAGTCCGGTGGGTCTCTGGACTCATCCTGTGGTCATTTCTCCAGTCCCAGAATGCATAATTGACATAGACATACTTAGCAGCTGGAAGACACCCTACATTGGCTCCCTGACTGGTAGGATGAGGGCTATTATGGTGGAAAAGGCCAAATGGAAGCCATTAGAGCTGCCTCTACCTAGAAAAATAGTGTATCAAAAACAATATCTCATCCCTGGAGGGACTGAGATTAGTGCCACCATCAAGGACTTGAAAGATGCAAGGGTGACAATTCCCACCATATCCCCGATCAACTCCCCATTTGACTGGTGCAGAAGACAGATGGATCTTGGAGAATGGCAGTGGATTATTGTAAGCTTAACCAAGTGGTGATTCCAGTTGCAGCTACTGTACCAGATTTGGGTTCATTGCTTGAGGAAATTAACACATCTCCTGGTACCTAGTATGCAGCCATTGACTTGGCAATTTATCCATTCCTGTCCATAAAGCCCACCAGAAGCAATTTGCCTTCAGCTGGAAAGGCCAGCAATATACCTTTACTGTCTTACCTCAGGGATATATCAACTCTCTGGCTTTGGGTCATAATCTTATTCAGACAGACCTTGATCGTTTTTTGCTTCTGCAAGATATTACACTGGTCCATTCCATTTATGACATTATGCTGATTGGATTTGGTGGGCAAGAGGTAGCAAACACATTGGACTTATTGGTGAGACATTTGAGTGCCAGAGGATGAGAAATAAATCTGATTAAAATTCAAGGACCTTCTACCTCAGTAAAATTTCTAGGCATCTAGTGGTGTGGGGCCTGTCAAGATATTCCTTCTAAGATGAAGGATAAGTTGTTGCATTTGGCCCCTCCTACAACCAAGAAAGAGGCACAAGTCCTAGTGGGACTATTTCGATTTTGGAGGCAACACATTCCTCATCTGGGTGTTTTACTCCGGACCATTTATCAAGTGACCTGAAAGGCTGCCAGTTTTGACTGGGCTCTGGAACAGGAGAAGGCTCTGCAATAGATCCAGGTTGCTGTGCAACCTGCTCCAACACTTGGGCCATATGACCCAGCCGATCCAATGGTGCTTGAGGTGCCAGTGGCCTATAGGGATGCTATTTGGAGCCTTTGGCAGGCCCCCATAGTTGAATCACAGCAGAGGCCTCTAGGATTTTGGAGCAAGGTCCTGCCATCTTCTGCAGATAACTACTCTCCTTTTGAGAGATAACTCTTGACCTGTCACTGGGCTTTCATGAAAGCTGAACGTTTGACTATGGGCCATCAAGTCACCATGTGACCTGAACTGCCTATCATGAACTGGGTGCTTTCTGATCCATATAGCCATAAAGTAGTTCATGCACAGCAGTGTTCCAGTATCAAATGGAAGGGGTATATACGTGATCAGGCTCCAGCAGTTCCTGAAGGCGCAAGTAAGTTACATAAGGAAGTGGCTCAAATGTCCATGGTCTCTCACTTCTGCCACCCTGCCTTCTCTCACTCAGCCTGCACTGATGGCCTCATGGGGAGTTCCTTATGATCAGTTGACAGGGGAAGAGAAAACTAGGGCCTGGTTCACAGACGGTTCTGCACTATATGCAGACACCACCCGAAAGTGGAGAACTGCAGCACAACAGCCCCTTTCTAGGACATCCCTGAAGCATAGTAGTAAAGGGAAATCTTCCCATTGGGCAGAATTTCAAGGGGTGCACCTGGTTGTGCACTTTGCATGAAAGGAGAAATGACCAGATGTGTGATTACATAATGATTCATGAGCTGTAGTCAATGATTTGCCTGGATGGTCAGGGACTTGGTGTGATTGGAAAATTGGTGACAGAAATTTGGAGAAGAGGTATGTGGATGGACCTGTCTTGAGTGGTCAAAAACTGTGAAGATATTTGTATACTCTGTGAGTGCTCACCAACATGTGACTTCAGTAGAGGAGGATTTTAATAATCAAGTGGATAGGATGACTCGTTCTGTGGACACCACTCAGCATCTTTCCCAGCCACCCCTGTCATTGCCCAATGGGCCCATAAAAAAAGTGGCTATGGTGGCAGGGATGCAGGTTAAGCATGGGTTCAGCAATGTGGACTTCCACTCACCAAGGCTGTCCTGGCTATGGCCACTGCTGAGTGCCCAGCTTCCTAGCAGCAGAGACCAACACTGAGCCCTCGATATGACATCATTCCTCGGGATGATGAGCCAGCTACCTGGTGGCAGGTTGATTACATCAGACCTCTTACATCATGGAAAGGGCAGTTTTGTTCTCACTGGAAGAGAAACTTACTCCAAATAGGGGTTTGCCTATACTTCATGCAATGTTTCTGCCAAGAACACCATCCATGGACTCACTGAATGCCTTATCTACCATCATGGTATTCCACACAGCATTGCCTCTGACCAAAGCACTCACTTTGCAGCTGAAGAAGTGCAGCAGTGGGCTCATGCTCATGGAATTCACTGTTACCATGTTTCCCATCATCCTGAACTAGATTGATAGAATGGTGGAATGGCCTTTTGAAGTCACAATTACAATGCCAACTAAGTGACAATACTTTGCAAGCCTGGGGCAAAGTTCTCCAGAAGGCCATGTATGCTTTGAATCAGCATTCAATATATGGTACTGTTTCTCCCATAGCCAGGATTCATGAGTCCAGGAATCAAGGGGTGGAAATTGAGGTGGCACCACTTACCGTCACATCTAGTGATCCACTAGCAAAATTTTTGCTTCCTGTTCCCATGATATTATGTTCTGCTGGCCTAGAGGTCTTAGTTCCAGAGGGAGGAATGCTGCCCCCAAGAGACACAACAAGAATTCCATAAAACTGGAGATTAAGATTGCCACCTGGACACTTTGGGCTCCTCCTACCTTTAAGTCAATAAGCTGAAAAGGGAGTTACAGGGTTGGTTGGGGTGATTGATCTGGACTATCAAGATGAAATAAGTCTGCTACTCCACAATGGAGGTAAGGAAGAGTATGCATGGAATACAGGAGATCTACTAGGGCTTCTCTTAGTATTACCATGCCCTGTGATTAAGGTCAATGGGAAACTACAACAGCCCAATCCAGGTAGGACTACCAATGGTCCAGACCCCTGAGGAATGAAGGTTTGGGTCACTCCACAAGGAGAAAAAAAAAAAGCAAAACAAAAAAACACACACACACAACCTGCTCAAGTGCTTGCTGAAGGCAAAGGGAATACAGAATGGGTAGTAGAAGGTAGTCATCAATGCCACCTATCAATACCATCGATACCATCAATACCACATGAATCGACTGCAGAAATGACCATAACCATCATTAGTATTCCCTCCTTCTTTTGTTAAAAACATGTGTGTGAATGTGCACACTTGTACAAAGACAATATCTTCATTTTATTTCCTTTTTATCATGTGACATATGATTTATTGACTTCATATCAGCATTTAAGTATTAACGTTATGTAATAGTATTTGTGTTGGGGATTGGTGCATTTCTGGTTGTACAAAAGATAGTTGTATTATGTTAGGTATAATTATGAACTTATTGTCGATTATATATGATCTCAGGAGATGTGTATGGGTTCAACTTGACAAGGGTGGACTTGTGATGGTTAATACTGAGTGTCAAGTTGATTAGATTGAAGGATGAAATATTGATCCTGGATGAGGGTATTGCCAAAGATTAACATTTGAGTCAGTGGGCTGGGGAAGGTAGACCCTCTCTTAATCGGGTGGGCACCATCTAATCAGCCACCAGCAAATATAAAGCAGGCAGAAAAATGTGAAGAAGCAAGACGGGCCTAGCCTCCCAGTCTACATCTTTCTCCTGTGTTGGTTGCTTCCTGTCTTCAAACATCAGACTCCAAGTTCTTCAGTTTTTGGACTTAGACTGGCTCTCCTTGCCCCCCAGCAAGTAGATAGCATATTGTGAAACCTTGTGATCATGTAAGTTAATACTTAATAAAGTCTCATTTGCATATATATATATATATGCATCTCCTATTAATTCTGTCCCTCTAAGAGAACTCTTATAATACAGGAGGCCTCAGGAAACTAACAATCATGGCAGAGGGGAAGCAAACACCTCCTTCTTCACATGGCGGCAGTAAGAAGTACAGAGCAAAGGGGTGGAGGAAGCCCCTTAGAAAACCATCAGATCTCATGAGAACTCACTCACTATCACAAGAACAGCATGGAGGTAATTGCTCCCATGTTTCAATTACCTCGCACAGGGCCCCTCCCATGACACGTGGGGATTATGGGAACTACAACTCAAGATGAGATTTGGGTGGGGACACAGCCAGATCATATCAATCACAAAGGTAAAGATAGATTTAGGAGACTGTTTTTGCTGGGATAAATGACTGCAATAGTTATCAAGCCTGTGAAAGGTTTTCAAGTGTTTCGAATGCAAAAATCTTTACTGAAAAAACTCTTTTTAGGAGTCCACTATATACGTAGTGCCCTGTTGCTTACAATTTGTAGAATGCCTACTTTTTGTCCCAAATCTCGACTGGCTTCTAAGTATTCTAATTGGTTTCTCCAAATCCAAATATAACTGTTGTAAAAACAGCATATATCTATAATGTCTTAACTAATTTCAAATAGGATACTTATACTTTTGATACCTAATGTTGCCACCTGCCTGTCTAGTGTTACCTTCCAGGGCAGTGTCAATACACTCTATTTTGTTTTTGCAGTGAGTCTGAGTTTGCTTTCTATGTTTCAAAATCTGGATTGTTAAGTGGGGCTAACTCAGTAGTGCTCACCATGTTTTTTTGTTTGTTTGTTTTCAGATCAACTAATCAGGCAGCTAAAGGCACTCTAAGTGAATGGAATATTAGTTCCATCAGTTTTTAGTAAAACAAAAAGAAAAGCAAGAAAACAAGCACAACACACCAGGTGAGAATTGAGACACCATACAAGAAATGTGCATCTACAGTGGGGAATAAAATTGACTAACTCTAAGCAACCACTGAACTGTGTATCTTGGATTTGTGAAAACAGACACTAAAATTGAATAAGAAAAAAACTGTACCCCTAAAAACTCACAAAGTACATTTTTTGTAATACTATATAACAATAATGTTGATTATAGAGAGAAATGTAAATGTATCTTTGTTCTACCTGCATATCTTCTCTTAAGAACCAATGCATTCTTAGATTATATAGTGCTTTATAGATTACTAAATATATTTATTTCTAAGAAAACCTTGCAGTAATAAGTCTTATTGTTACTACATTATGGATGGGGAAATCAAAATTAGAGAAATTAATTTGGTAACTAAACCACAAAATTGATAAATAGTCAATATGGGAACTAGACTGTAAACTTTAATTGTACAGAGCTTTTCAGAATTCTTTTGATTCTTAGAAGAAACAGAGGGTAACATCAAAGGAGAAAGAGCAGGAAGGCTTTGAAATATGGAACCCATATTTTTAATCATAAATTTACATGCCAACTATCATAATAAACACATTTGCAAGAGATAGAAACATAAAGGTCAATATTTTTACTAATAGAGTATTTAAAATCAACTAGAAAAGCAAGCAAAAACATGCACAGGAGGTAAATTCACCTATTTTTCCCACAATATCTACAGGTGATAAATACAGCTATGTGCTTTTTTCTTTTCTTTTTAACAGGAAACCAAATAGATGCTGATGGAGATTTTTAAAAATTCTCAAGATCTATCAGTGGGCAAGTGGTGGAACCCGTCTAATTCTAAGCATTGAATTTCCAAAAGCTATGCTGTGATATCTCTACTGTAATACAATTCCTCTCTACTTAGTTCCCTGAATGGTAAAATGAGGGATAATATAGGTGAAGGTTTTTGTATAATGTGTGACTGGGGCATGCCACTGACATTTATTTCACAGAGGCCAGAGAAATGCTGACCCCAGTGACTTCAAAGGTCCCTTCTTGACTCTAGCTTTCTGTGAGTGAATTGATTTTTAATATAATATGTATAAATGGTAGACATTCAAAATGCATTTGCAAAATGGAAAGTGTAAAGTTCAGTGAATTATTTTGTTTACTAATATATTTGAATCCATATTTGACAAAATTTCTTAGATTTTAATTTTTAAGGGGGTTTTAGTAAGTTTCTGATTTTTATTTAAATTATTCTCTACTATAGACACATTAGCATTGCTTATTGTCTCACCAAGCCTCATTACACTATCATTTAAAAAGCTAATAATAGTTTTTTCTTTTTCTTTTTTCCTTTTAACCAGCTGGTCATCTGTGAAAAAGGCCCTTGTGAATCCAGAGATTGCAACCATCCTCAAGCTTTCTAGAAGTTAACAGGAGGTTTACGAATGACCCTTAGCTTCCTTCAACTAGGCTAGCAGATGACACAGCAGCTAATGTCTCCCACTTTGCTCCCTGTGATTGGATCCTTGTTTACATCTAATAGGGTAATTGGCTTCCCCAGTTTGAAAGGGTCAAGGAAGTCTGAGAAATTCTGAATGTGTGAAACTGCCAAAAGGTAGGGATTCTCTCCTTAACCTCTTCAAGTAACTGGTACTGAGCATCATATAGCATTTCCCAAAAGACTTTCAAGTGATTTCCAGGAATTGTCTTCTGTTTTACAGGTAACCACATGATGTCCTTTATATCTAGTAAACCCATTTTTACACTACATTAGGAATGTCTCAAAGCAAGCCAAATAGCTTCTCAACCCAAATGAAGGAATCTAGGGAAGATTTCATGGCTGTACCTTGCTTTCTGTCTCACATAATGATTTATAATAACATGTCAGTATTTGTCAGAGCTCCTGTTGAGTTTATGCTATTTTTTTGCTCATTTTCTATTCCAGAAAATAACAAAATCCTTTCATCTCCACAAAGCAATAACTACCACCTAGCTGGGTTAGCACAGAATCAAATTTTATCACTAAGTTGTGGAATTTTCAGTGTTGGGTACCCAACTCCAGAGAAAAGTATTGAAAATGCTAAACTGTCACAGAAGTAAATGGAATATTATATGGAGTAGTATGTTTTCTGCTAAAGAAATCTCATCTCCATTTCAGAGAAAAATTAACATAATTTCAGTTATCAATCAACTCTATTGCAAAGTTTCTCATTTACTTATGTCAGTGTCTTTACAAATGGCATCAATTTAACTTGACTAATTCTTTTAAGGAGAAAGGGGAAAAAAATCTATGGAACAAGTGACTTGGCTGCTTCCTTTCATAAGAAGAGCATCTTTGTGGTAGCTCTTCCCTTCTGGAAAATTCATTCTCTTTGATTGATTTTGGTGTCAGTGGTACTTTGGGCAGGTGCTAATGCAGAAAGGTCACTATGGAGGGTTATTACCGCAAGTGAAATCACCAGGAGCAGGGAAAGTGAGATATCCCTCATGTCCACAGTTTTTCCCTCTCTGGCAGAGAGCTGAACACTTCCTCTTACCTTTCACTTGGCTGACTCACACCCCAATGCCTGATGGCTTCATTTGCATTCACCTTCACCTAGGGAAAACCTGGAGAAATTACACATGTCCAATTGTAACCATTTTGATGAAAGCATTGGGGCTTTATAAGAGGGGTAAGCAAATAGCCTGCAGGCCAAATCTATTCCACTGCCTGTTTATGTGCAGCTCATGAGCTAAGAATTGATTTTACAGATGAACCTCTGTAATCTATTTGATAGTAAAGAACACTAACATTGAAGCCTAATTAAGCAAAATGTTATCCACTCAAAAATAATTCAATTCTCCTCACTTATAGATGTGTATTACCAAAAAAATTACTCAATTCTTGTTATATTCTGAATTTGTTAATAAAAATTCAGTAAAAATATGGTTTAACTGTTGTTGTTATAAACACCTACATAATAGCCTCATTTTTTTTCTTGGCCCCCAAAGCCTAAAACATTAATTTACTATCTGGCCTTATGCAGTAAAAGTTAGTTGAACCCTGTTCTAGATGTCAAACAGAAATGTCTCATACCTTACAAATGTACTAAATCTGCCCTTTACTCCTCATCAATTAGCATAATGGATCTTGAGCAGGTGGCAGAATATCTCCAGTTATTCATATAATTAAAAAGCATTTTGGCTACTTTTATCCAAGAATGGACTCAATCAGTATTTGAAATATTTATTTCTGTAGAATAGTGAGAAGCTCAGTGTTGCACCTGAAGGTCCCCTGATCTGTTGGGCCTATATCAGGTAGTAACTTACTTTGGTGATGAGCTGTGATTACATTATTTTCTATTTCACTACCTATGACATCCTCGTTTCACCTTCTCCCATTCACTAAGTGGTCCTCTTTCTGCAGGTTTGAGAGAGGAAATACTCAGAGGTAAGTCCAGAAAATGTCTGACGAGACTGATAGTCTTTGAGCTGGCTTTCCCCTTGGCCATTACTTAAAGCTTTATCTGCCTTTCCTAGTGCTTTCCTGGATGACTCAGAGTTCTGCTTTTGAACACCTCTAGCTGGACCCACTTAGAAAACGGCCAAATGGCCGGGCGCGGTGGCTCAAGCCTGTAATCCCAGCACTTTGGGAGGCCGAGACGGGCGGATCACGAGGTCAGGAGATCGAGACCATCCTGGCTAATACGGTGAAACCCAGTCTCTACTAAAAACCACAAAAAACTAGCCGGGCGTGGCGGCGGGCGCCTGTAGTCCCAGCTACTTGGGAGGCTGAGGCAGGAGAATGGCGTAAACCCGGGGGGCGGAGCTTGCAGTGAGCCGAGATCCAGCCACTGCACTCCCGCCTGGGCGACAGAGCCAGACTCCATCTCAAAAAAAAGAAAAAACGGCCAAAGTCTCTTTTTTCGGTTGTCTACCTGCTACCTCCCCTCAGCCTCTAATGAACTAATGAACCTCTAATGAATTCACCCTTTGCAGAAAAACCTCTCAAGCTTTTAAAACTTCCTCAGGCTAATACAGTTACCACATCTGATTCCCTAGAAACATGAAACTGTATTCTGCTTTCAGTCAAAGAGCATTTATTTTCCCCAAATAATCTTACAACCTGCTTCCACAGACCACTTTAGCCAGCCTCACAATGGTAGTCTCTTTCTTTCTACTTTATTTATTTTGTAATGCTCATGTCTCATGAAAGTCTACTCCAAGAGAACACATTATGCTCTCTAAAAAATCTCCTGCAATCTTCTCACTAAGGCTGAAATGAGAGAAAAACAAATCCCCACCTTTTCCATGGGAGAAAGACTTACTGCATAATTAGAACTCTTCCTACAAAAATATTCTCTTCCCCAGATACTTGAGCTTTCTAATCTTATGCTCTGAACATGGGGATTAGGCTAATTGTTACTGAACTGATTTTAGGCTGTTTTACTAAACCTGCATAGATGATGATCACCGTACCTCTGTATAAATACTCACTCTGTTTTGGCATCTGTGGAACTTAGCGGAAATCGACACAAAAGAGAATTTCATTTTTAACATTCAGTTGCACTAGGAATTCATTAACTGCTAGCCACCACAGTTTACATTTAGAAAGGAATCCTGATAAAAGTAAGAAAGAAATGAACTATTATTGGTAGAATTTGAGACATCAGATCATACTATATTATGGTTTTAATGAGTATGACATTTCATATGTTTCTTCTATACAGCTCCAACAAATATATTCAAAAAGCAATTTATGCTTTGCCTCTTACTGATATAGTTGGTTCCACTTGTAGATAAATCTTCAATGAAAAAAAAAGTTTGATGACAAGGGATATCTTGCATGTGAAATTGGTAGATAAAATAAAGGACATCCAGTTAAATTGAAGTTTCAAATAAACAAAATCTAATTTGAGGATATAAATGCATTCCAGGCAATATTTGTGACATGTTGATTCTTTAAAAAAAAAAAAAAAAAAAAAGCTGTTTATCTGGAATTTGAATTTAACTAGGCATTCTGCATTTTTATTTGCTAAATCTGGCAATGTTAGTTACATGCCAGACACTCTGCCTTTTTCTTTGGGATTTACAGAAGGTAATAAATGACAAGCCCACCATTAGCATCTGGCCAACCCTGAGCAGAATCCTCATTTTGCAGTTCATCAGCCAGACAATTCCATTGTTTACATCAGTGTAAGTATAACCAGTTAAGGCAGTTCTTGCCATAGTATTATATAACTAAGGAAGTTGCGTGTAGATTCTATATTTCGGATGTGAAATGACCTCATAAACAAGAATAAGTCATAGGGCTGATAAAGTTAAATATTTGGCTCATTGTTAATTGGACAGACCTATTACTGATTTATTGTGCAGTTTCAACTCGGTGCAGTCTGACTATGGAATTTATTAATTATTATTTTGTAATCACTGTCTTTGATGATGCTCTGTGGCAGGGCTCTCGCAGCACAGGGTGAGAAGACAGGTTACATTTAGAGTTGACTTTAGAAGTGAAGTAATCATTTGACTGTGGGCCCTGACATGAATTCTAGGCATAAGACCTATCCACTCAACTTGTTAATTTATGTTGTTTTACTTTTTCTCAATGTTCCATATATATTCTCTTATTTTCCCACATTCACATAGGGACTATGCCTAATTACCTTAGGGAAAGGCTGAAAGCACAAATAACAGGGTAGTGTTTGAGCTTTCATTTTCAGCAGACTTTAGCAATGAAGGGAAAGGCATGACAAAAGTCAGAAAGAGAATAACTTGAGAAAAAGAGAATTGAGAGAGCAGAGTTGTCCCAGGATTATAGCAGATTCTTCCAGGCTGAGGTCATAGTCCACCTAGCCCAGTGCCTTGAGGTGCTGACAGATCTTCCGTCTACCCTGCTAGTCTTCCGAGACTCACCCTGAGGTAGGACAGCAGGTTTTGCCCACAAGGAAACAATGTGTCCTGGGAATGCTAAAATCCAGGTCCTCCTTACTCCTGACTTTGCTTGGCCACCAAGTTCACTAATATCCATGACTCATCCACCCACACCAAAAACACCCTCAGAATCTCAATTTTGTTTTGCTGGTAGATTTCCCAGATGAAAAACAAAAACAAAAACAAAAACAAAAACAAAACAAAACAAAAAAACACGTTGAGTCAAGAACATGAGACTCAGTTTTTCAAGGAATGTTACCTCACATTCATCATCTCTGAGTACAAGGACAGTATCATGTTTCTTGACTCAAAGTTGAGACGCAGCCCTGTGCTTCACCACCTGGGAAGAATTAGCCCATGAATCCCAGCTTTTTTTAGTTTGAGTGTCATAGCCAGGGACTTCATATAACTAAGAGTAGGCAATTACTAGAGAAAAAAGTTCAACTCCTTTTTTAAAAGCATTATATCTTGACCTTTAAAAATAGTTATTTAATTTTTTTTCTTTTTTTAGAGACAAGGTCTTACTCTGTTGCCCAGGTTGGAGTGCAGTGTCATGATCATAACTCACTGCAGCCTTGAACTCCTGGGTTCAAACAATCCTCTTGATTCAGCCTCCCAAGTAGCTAAGACTACAGGCTTATGTCAGGATGTCTTGACCTTTTAATTACTTCATCAGACTGTTTCCCTGTATAACCTCAATATATATTGCAATGAAAGGAGGAGCTGCTCTGAGTTTGGGATTAATAGAGGAGTCAGGGGGTCACAACTTGTCTTCCTCCTATAAATATCCACCTATCTTGTTATCCTGTCCCCTGGGGGATTTACAATGCCTTGTCTAAAAGGCCTTCCTGAAATTTTTAAGGAAATTGTCATAGTATATATTTTTCATAGGGGAATATACATCTAACAATGGGTAATTAACTGCTCATTCATCCTGATAACTCTTTTAGTGTGCTGTTAATCATATGATCTCCTAACCATCTGCTTGCCTTTATCAACATAAACCTGATTGTAGATGAACAATTCTGGAGCTGGTAAAGATATTTAAAAACTTGATAGTATAAAACATTGAAAGCAAACTTTTTTTGTTCATAGCTTTACAGGGAGGGGGATTGTAAACAACATTCCTACGTTTTTCCTCTGTTTCTATATTGTGTTTTTATATCGTAAATAGTACTTCTTTGTGGAAGAAAATGTAAAGCCTGTATTCTCTGTTCTGTTGTCATCCGTTTTCTTTTCCAAAAGTAAATTCATTGTTGAGGCCCATATTGACAGATAGCCACATAGTCAACTACGTTTCCTCAGTATTTCTTTCATCCAGTACTTCTTACACTATTTTAAGAACTCTTCTCACCCAAACTTTGTATGTGTATTAGAACAAAGGGAAGGAATCCAAAATTGGGATACGAGGCTATAAAATACCTCCTAAATGTGATCAATGGCCCTTTTAAGTCCATTTTCTTTACCTTGCTGAAAGCCATACTTTTTCAATTTGCTTCCACTGTATCATCTCAGTATCTAATATCCAATAGGTATTTAGTGTTTGAGGTTTAACTATTCATCTTCAAAAAAGTGGTTCTGTTATTCTGGATGCAGAAAGATTAGTTTAATATTTGATTGTTACAAGCATTCCTGTTTTAGAATCACAGAGAAGGAAATTCTAAATGAAAAGGCAACTGGTAGAATTTTCATCACTGGCATGTAACTGTTGGGGATAGAGAAACATACTGAGTCCAGATGACCTGCCTAATATCCCAAGTATGGAATTCCCTGCATCAAAAAGTCCTTAAATTTTTTAAGAGTCGAGTATACTCTTTTAATGCTAGACTTCAAAAACAATTCCTTGAAATACTTTTGCCATAGTTATAATTTTCTTTGTGTTTGTTACATTATCTGCAAACACAAAGAACTGTATATGCCACGATTAAGAAAATCACTATGCTGATTTTTGCGTATATCATTTCCTTGCTTTAGTTCATAGGGATGCTATATAAACACCCCCAAAGACATAGCTTGATTTTGTGTGTTTTTTAACTTTATGCAAATTGATTCATATATATATATATTTTATGTCTTTTTTACCTGACATTGTAAGATTACCAACACTTTTTTTTGTAGATAAAATTTATTTACTTTCAGTCTAGAAGTATTGCATTGAATGAATATATGGGTTTATATGAATATATGAATATATAGATATGGGTTTTTTCTGTTTTTAGATATTAGAACAATGTCATTCACGTATTTACATATATATTTTTATATATATACACACACACACATATATACTCTATGAGTACAATTATTTTCATGCTCAGAAATTTCTTTTTGGTATATACTTAGAGGTGGGGAGCCTGGTATGTTAATTTTCTATTTCTATGTCAAAAATTATCACAAACTTAGTGGTTTAAATCAACAAAAATTTCTTATCCCACAATTCTACAGGTCAGAAGCCTGCATTCACTCACCTGGGTTTGCTACTCAGGATATTATAAAGCCATAATCAAGGTATTTATTGAGCTTGACTTTTTATCTGGAAGCTCTGAGGAAGATTTTGCCTTAGTTCTTGGCCATGGTAGAACTGAGGTTCCTAAGGTTCTTAGGAGCCTCTCTCTGGCCCTGGAGACCAGTCACAGTACCATGTCATGATGTGTATGTATTTTTACAGCAAAGAACATCGCTGTTTTAAACCTTTGTCGTGCTGCTTATCCCTGATTTCTTCTTCTGCCACCTGCTGGAGACTTTAATGGGGTCACTTGTGATTTCACCACCCACCTAGATAATTTCCCGTCCTAAGAACACTGATTAGTAAATCTGAATGCATCTGTAAAATCCCTTTTGCCACGTAAGTTAACATAATCATGGGAGTAATAGTAGGGACCAAAGGTCATGAGTTCTAGGTCATGAATTCTACATCTAGAATTCTGCCTACCATAGTAGGGCAATAGAGTTTGCATATCTTCAAATTTACCACATAATTCCAACTTTTTTTTTTTTTTTTTAGACATAGGCTTGCTCTGTCGCCCTGGCTGGAGTGCAGTTGCGCGATCTCGGCTCACTGCAAGCTCTGCCTCCTCGGTTCACACCATTCTCCTGCCTCAGCCTCCCGAGTAGCTGGGACTACAGGCGCCCGCCACCAGGCCTGGCTAATTTTTTGTATTTTTAGTAGAGACAGGGTTTCATCATGTTAGCCAGAATGGTCTCGATCTCCTGACCTCGTGATCTGCCCGCCTTGGCCTCTCAAAGTGCTGGGATTACAGGCGTGAGCCACCGTGCCTGTCCAATTCCAACTTATTTTCCAACATGAATTTACCAATGTACACATCCAAAGATAACATATGAAACTTTCTATTGTTCTATAGCATCATTAGTACTTGGTATTATTAAACTTTTTAATTATTGCCAGCCAAACTGGCAGACATATCTTGTTAAATTTTGGGGACTATTTGACCACTATTTATTTTTATTTAAAATGTTTTCAAACTCCCAGAAAGGTTGGGAGACTAGTATAACGACCTTTTTTAGTCCTGATCCATTAAGAAGTACCTCATTGACATGATATCCCGTTACCCTCAAGTACTTCAGTTTATTTTTTCTATAACCAAGAACATTCTCCTATATAACAGTAATATCACCATCTAAATGAAGAAGCTGACAATGGTTCATTACTGGTATGTAATCTATAGACTGTATGAAAATTTTGCCAGTTTTCACATTAATGTCATTTATGTAAAAAGATCCAACCCAGGATCAAAAGCTACCCTGAACTGTTGTATTTATTTCAACTCCTTTGATTTGGAAGAATTCTTCAATCTTTATTTGACTTTCATGATACTGACACTTTTAAAGATGACAGGCAAGTAGTTTTGAATGTTCCTTATGTTTTCTCATGATTACCATTTAGATAATACATTTTTGAAAGAACATACAAGAAGTGTTGTTATACTTTCTCATTGCATCCCATTGTGTGGTCTACAATTTTGATTTGCCCATTACCTTCTGAAGTTAATAGGTGACTTGATTAAGGAGATATTTGCCAAGTTTTCAAGTTAAAAAAAAAATTACCCTTCTTTTCCCTTTGTAATTAAAATGTATTTTTGTGAGGAAGTACTTTGAGACTAGGAAAATACTGTTCTTCACGTAACTTTCACCTACTATTTTTTGCATCTACAGTTATCTCTTGGTACTCCTGGAAGATTGGTTCCAGCACTGGAACCATTTTACTATGACGTAAAATGTCATAGTATATGGTATATAACCTACATGTATCTTCTTACATATTTTAAATCATCTCTAGGTTGCTTAAAATATCTAATACAATGTAAATGCTATATAGTTATTACACTGTATGCTTTTTTAAAATTGCATTTTCTTTGTTTATAATTTTACTTGTTTTTATTTTAAATATTTTCCGCCCATGGTTGGATGAGTATCTCCAGATATGAAGGCAATGGCTTAGGGAAGATGAATTGTAGGCCGGGCGCGGTGGCTCAAGCCCGTAATCCCAGCACTTTGGGAGGCCGAGATGGGCGGATCACGAGGTCAGGAGATCGAGACCATCCTGGCTAACACGGTGAAACCCCATCTCTACT